>NC_139353.1:24709571-24937071 GCF_055883805.1 Amblyomma maculatum
TGCTGACAAAAACGCAGAGATAGATTTTAGGTTACCATGGACCAAACAGGATCGCAACTATAAATTAGTGCTAAATATCACTGATTCACTCATAAAAAATATTCGCCAAAACAAGATCGAAACGTATTTTGCATCGAAAGTCAATCGAAGTTTCAAAAGCAAGAACAAAAGATGTCAACTCTTATAATTACAAGGCATCAATATCTTATTTCACGTTCATTGCATCATAAAATATGACTATTAGCTAATATAACGTGTGTCACAGTTGATTTTATTGGTTTCACGTGTATCAGTTTAAAGCAAAAAAACAAAAAACAAATTAGGTTCAAGTTAACAACATCAATTAACTCACTTTAACTCATTCGCAATCGCAACACTGCAATCAAGCGGCATGCCAAAAAATTGAGAAGGTTGCTTTGTAAAGGTTGTTTCACCGCAAACAAAGTTATTCTGAGGTGAAGCATACGCCATGGCACGCATCACGGCCACGTCATCGAGTGGGGATGCCTGAGCTAAATACCGGTTGGCGCCGTGTTTATAAACTAAGCACACATCAGTATTAAAAATTATGGTGGACACTTTAAGTGTAAGACGTGATGGCGTAGGCTAGCAGCCCGAATATAGAGCCCCGCTCTACCAAGCCGTCTGAACGTGCCGGCGTGGTCCAAGGGTAACGAGAATGTAAGGGTCCTGCCAGGCTGATTCTGATGTGACCCTCCCATATGAAAGGAGAGGTCCGATCTGCCAGCCGCTGCTAAACGTAATGTCAGGGAACCCTATATGTCCAGCCAGTGCACGGCAACGTCAGCGGTCATCTACCACCTACCAGCGCTATTCTCGTGATTTTTCGTTCACAACGCCAAAGCCGAATTTTCGCTTAAAAACTCCCTCGGCATGACGAAAGTAGTGACGCGTTTTCTTTACATGCGTGGCATTTGCAGTTTAGGAAAACTGAAAACAACAACAACAACATGTATACCTAGGAGATAAAGTGCGTGTTTTTCCGACACGTTTGACGACTTTTCGCACGATGCAAGGCCACAACAATGGCGTTTTTTTCTTCAGCATAACAAGATGTACACGCTATAGCGTAAAATTACACGGAGCTTAGCTTGGCTCAAGCAGTTTAACGCGCGAAAGCGTTAGGCATGGTTTTGCTTGATGGTTTGGCATTAAGAGGCTGCCACAGAGTTTTGAAATGTGTTAAACGTCTTTAGTTGATTTGGTTTAAGGGGAAACGAAAAACACAGTATCTTTCGCACTTCTCGGTTGACTAGTACAATGAAAGGCCGGCAATGTGGGAGTACCTATGTCGTGGTTCGAATCCCTATCTCAAATTAGCCTCCTGCTCGGCTAACAACTGGATGCTAGATGAGAAGCAAAATTATGACACCCCACTTAACGCTGCACAATGAATGCTTGCGTCACAATTTAGACACGAAATCACGTGCGCATTTTTTTCCGACACGTCTGGAACGAGGCCAAGTTTTTCTGGTTACGGCGACGCTTTTTTGGCAGAATAAGCTACGTACGCGATCGCGTAAAGCTGATACACATACTTTAACGATTGGTGTATGCATGCTATAATACTCACATTCCTAAGGTAAAATAACAAAGCAGTGGGTGACATTGTATTGTTTTCTTTTCGCAATAAGTGTGGTGGATCAGTGCATCAAATGGAGCGATACGGAATTGTTGGCACATGTCGCGGTGTTTTCAGCACTGTTGCCAGCAGAACATGGAAACGCGGTGATAACCACCAATAAAACTGAATTCCGACATTGCGAATATAATTAGAATACAGCCATAAGCCGCGGGTATTGGAAGCAGAAATGGCTCGCGCTACGTATGAGGTCACCGTGTGTCTGGTTGCGCAACGAAAGAACAAATTCGATTGCTCAGCAGTTTAATTTGTTTGGCAATCCGGAAATTTAATATTGCGGTCTTCGTTTCTATCTTTTTTAGTGCTGCTCCCACCGGGTAAGAACACGCGGAAATACTGTAGAGGATTTGGAAACGTATATTCCAGCTCCTGTCTTCATCAAATAGCGTTCTCTTGGTTTAAAACAGGAGTGCATAGACTTCGGGCACGCAAGGCAAACTAAGAAAAAAAGTGACCTTCTCATGATGAGAGGAGGAAATGTCTTTCCAAGCTTACTATGCTAATAGGATGAATTCTTTGTTGGAAAAGACTGTAATGCAGTTATACACATTTACACTCAGAATACACGAGGAAACCCGTGACTCTCAACTCCACCGCGCAGTGCGCATTTCAATGCAGGCGAAAAGCTGGTACACTTTGGTACTAAAGTCCCAATGCCAGTTTAGGTTGAACCGAGGCATCGTTTTTTGTCGCATATTTATCACCCAAATACTGTCCAGCATCGGTTAATTGGTGTCAAACGCTTTTATCATTTGCAGATTGTCTGACTGCATGCTGAACTACTGTGGCTGAAAATTATAAGACGGCGGTGTTGGAACAATGAATTGCTTGAACAAATATTCGAACAGTATTTACTTATAAGTGATTCATCCGCCCATATAAAAAAATTCAACAAATGACATCTTTAATATAGTGTTATATTTGTTGATTATGCTTCAAAAAAGTCTGAATGTTATGCAGATTATTTAAAAATGTACAAATTACTCGACTGCATTATTTAATTACTAGCGATATGCGGAGAAACTTGTGTCACTACGAGTTGTCGTATTACGTACTACTGAATAACATTCCATATGCATATGGCACTTCCAGAATGCGCGTTGTTTACTGAAGCATATAGCTTAACTGGAAGTCTTCTCCGAAAACTACTGCGTCAAGGATTCCGAGTGACGCCTACCGGACTCCTTGATATGTGCAATTCTGTTTCAAGGCTATTGCTCAGTATCTAACGATGCCACTTTGTATCATGTCACACGCACAATTTGCGCCCGGGTTTCCGACTTATTAATGATGTCAATTTTTGTGAATAGACTGAATATTTTTCTGTGCAGTGGAATAATTAAGTTCATGTTTGTATATTATTTCAAGGTGCCGCTAACCATACTCCTCCCCCCACTCCTTCCTTCCAGGAAGAGAAAAAAAAAAATAACGCTGACGTTCAGCCGAGGCATACGTGAGGAGTATACAGGTAAATAAAGCCCGCTAGTCTTTTCGAAGTACAATCACACTTGTCATTGCGGAAATCTTAAAATATTGAGTCTCCTCTCACCAAATACCGTCGCCGAAATCCGCGGGCCATACCTCTGGACATTTATTCGGTAACGCTTGAATGGAGTTTAGAAATCTGCTCATCCCTCTCCTGGCTTGTACATGACATGACAAATGAGTCAGTAGTTCTCGACAATGCTCTACCGGTGAATGCGAGCGACTTATCCGGCTGTCTTTGTTTGTAACTTGGCACTCTTGCAAGGAAGCTGTACGCTGTAGTAAACGCAAGTAATGCCTCCGTGAATTCAAGCTCATTCGCGAAGTTATAAATAAGTGGAGTACGAACGCGCGCGAGCCATCGGTCGCGCGTAACTGCAAATAAAATAGCCTGCGTGCGTTCATAGATGAGACCCTGTGCATTTGTAAACTGCCTGCGTCTGAAAGCACTGCAAGTACGTGCAAACCTATCTTTCAGCACGAGGACACTGAATGCTATGAGCTCAGCTTCAGGATACCTTAGGCCTATTTTTTTTTTTTTTTTTAAGACTGATCATTGGTGGGCTTTCTCCTCAGAGGAACGCTTGCTCCCATCTAGGAGCGAGGTCATGTGCCCAGGGGAAGGTTTCGATTTATCGTTCTCCAAAGCTGGTCGTCAATGAGAGGCTCCGAGGTTTAGTACGCGTCCTAACCTGAGCTTTTTGTCCAGCGATCGGCGGCCTCGCTCGAGCGAAGCGGCAATCGCATCCACTCACATCTTTTCCCCGTAAGTGCCGCGCTGTTTTCTGCGTGCCTTTTTTGAACCGACATTTTTTTTTCCTCTCCGTGTTTCATTTCTCGCCGTCGGTGTCCGAAGGCGGCGCGCGCGGGGAACCCCGCCTCCGGGCGAGCTCGTTAAGGCATTGATGGGGGGGCCCTAATGACATTAGGCCTCTACGGCCATCGATCGCCGCCACGGCGCGGCGTTGCTTTCGGCAGAAGAGCAACTCACCCTGTCCTTGGAGCTGTCCGTCGCGGTGCCTGGGCTCCTGGAGCGCGTACAGCGGCGACGCCAGCTCGGTCTTGCGCTTGTCGCCGCCGCCGCAGTCGGGCTGGCCGCCGTGCGTCGACGGCACGACACCGAGCCGCTCATCGCCGGCGACCGAGACCGGAGCCTGGAGCCGCGGGTCTTCGGCGGCCACGGCGGCGGCAGCCGCCGCCATGGCGCTGCTCCACAGCTGGAACCGGCCGTCCAGCGCTGCGGCAGCCTTGGGGCCTGACTAACGAGCAATGACTAACGAAGTTATCGCGCCCAATGCGCCCGGCCCGAGTCTTATAAAAGCGCGCCAGGCGACGGCTGCCAAGGGGACACGCCCACGGAGCCCCGCGGCGCTCCCATTGGCCGTTGCCATGGAGACCGCATCCGCAGGGCCTCCTCCTCCCTCATCCCGGATCGGCTGGGCCGCTCCGGCGCCGATCGAACGCTGCTCCCGCGAGGGGAGGAGTCCGCACGGGAAGATGCGGCGGCAGCCACACTGCGACGGAGCAGAAGCATGCGCGGATGCTAAGGATCGTCTCCGGAGAAAGGCGTCTTTCCTGGAGTAAACGCTTCTTTTCCAGCGGTTAAGGTACAAGAGCACGCTTTGCAGTGGCAGAAAAAGAATGGTTGCATACGGCTTGAGCTGCCCTTTGTGCCCTTTCTAGAGCAAATGGTTTGCTCATAGACGTTAAGGTGTGCGACAATGAAACATTGTGATGTCATGGATAAAACGTGATATAGATAATCTGGTAAGTTTTATAAACGCTACGTAGCCTTAGATTACGCATTATATTATTATGCGCCATCGGTTCCCTTTTTCAGATAAAATCGACGGCTGATTAACGCAACAATCCTGTTTTGGGAATATCTGCGTCGTTTAAAACTTCGAGCACAGGTAAACAAAGAAATTCAACAAAAAAACAGTGTGGATCTGTAGAATGTAAAAAGGATGAAGCTGGCATGTTGCACTAGGTCCACCCAGCTGTTGTTAGTTCTTCAGTTATCTGACTTACGTGTGAAGGTCACGGCCAACGCTAATATGATTTCCCGCCTCCTTTTATATTAATTCATGTGGGCACATGCCCTCTGGAATGAAGTAAAAACCATTAGGCCATTCCTGCTATATATGCCTCGGTTTTAAGTGCTCGCGAATATGCATGAGCATGAGACCAGACGCATACAATATCGCGTTCATTTGTAGAAACAATAATGACATTTTGTTTTTCACTGAACAAAGACATGAAGTTCTACTTGGCACAGAGAACATCAACTGAAACAGCACTGTCAGTTCCGTTCCTAATGGGTATTTACACAAAAGCTCAATCTTTAGAAGTGTTTAAATTTTTTGCTTTTGTGGTGATGGTCGTGTTGCCATTTGGAAAGTATAGAAAATGTTTCTTTTCATCGTCAGTTTCTGAATATTTTTGACACTGGCGCATTGCGGAGAAAATACAGTGCAATCTTATTTCATTTTTAGTTTCACTTTGTTGCCAGATGGTGCTGCTAGCGTCCTGTATAGTAAAACGACGAGTTTATTGCTTACATTTTGCAAATATATGAGATTATCGACGAAACCAGTGGAACCTGGCGAAACGGTACCTGTGGGCTGATTCAGAAATGCTTAGCACAATGAATTCTAGAGAGATGTACAAGGACGACTAGGCTATGCCGCGGTTGTTTTGCAGGACCATAATTTCTAAAGTGTCCACCTTCTTAATGATTTGTGCGCGTGCCGCTGAAACTGTTGTGTATGCCTTCATTATATACCTGTACTACATATCTGGAACTTTATCATAGGTTACGGTGTTGTACAAACTAGAGTAGCGACAGAAAATGTCATGAGAGTCTTCGAGGCCGCACTTATATAAATGAGTACTTTCTTCTACAACCGTGACAATGAATTACTTCTAGTAAACATCCAGGTATTGATCACATAATAATGATAGCAAAATAGCCAAACAAATATTAGAGGTTACAACTTGCAAGCAAATTCGAATATTTATATGTATTCACAGCGGTCACTTGTAGTTTCCCACAGTGCTGCAGAATTTCAATAGAGCTTATAGCAGTAAGGCTGACTGCAGACGAATAGGAACTCGTTTCTTCGAATAATGCAGATCTGACCCCCCCCCCCCCCAAAAAAAAAAAAAAAAAAAAAGAAAAACACGACATATCGAAAACCTTGTTATTACAAGATAGTTTCGGAACATTGCAATGACTGAAAGAAGCATAATCACATTATAAATCACACCGTAAATCACATCATAAATCACATCAAAAGAAAAACACTGTTGAAATTCCCCCTCATACTCTGCGAAACTTTCTACTTTCTTGCTTTTTTAATATCGGAGTTACGATAAAAATCTCGTCGACTTTCTTTGCTCGTAGTACGCTGCGTTATCTTCACAGAGACAGAAAGAGGAACATAGAATGAGATAATTTATATTGCTGCTACAATGCGGTAGGGAAAGAAATTATCTCTTCGATTGACAATTTGGACTTGAAGCGTCATATTATTCGAATCCTTTTCGCCCCTCTGTCTTTAATTATAGAGTGTGCAGCGCTAGAAACCCACGCACCGCAGCGAGATGAACACATCGCGCTTGTTCTGGACTATAAATAACTGTATACAATATTAAGTAAATAAAGCACGATAACAGACACCGGAACTGTTCACGCAGCCACCACTTATTCCTCTTTCTCTGTGATTAGTATCTTCAATAATAGTAGCAAGGGGCTCTCCTCTCCGAAAAATGTCGAATTTAAACGGCACAGGTGGCATTCTGGAGGTATTGACTCTTTCAAGTGTTCTCTTAAGCTCTAAATAACGAGACAAAAAAATAAACAAACACAGAAATGTTAAGGGCTAATTAGGCTGCTAGGAAACGTACAAAATTAGTAACAGTGTTCAGCGACATAATAATTCAGTAGCTAATAAGGTACACATGCACTCAGTAAACACTGTGGGTATCTCAAGCACAGTAATTCACACATTTAACGTGAATGCTCACAAGACGGCCTTTTACACATCCTAGGAATTGCATAGCAACTTACAGTATCATACACTGAACGTATAGCTTGACATGTGAAGGAAACTGCCAAAAGGGAATTGTAACTCGGCGAAAACAGTGACCTTGAGCGTGTTTTTTTAGGTTTGTGAAAGACTGTAAGGCACCGAAGAAGATATTAGAGAGAAAGGATACTATGTCAGAAAGGGTTAACGGGAGGATCAGCGTACAAAATGACATTAGCGTAATTTCCAGAAATGCATGTATATTTTTTATTTGAGTTCACAAAAGGAAGGCGCAGTTTCTGTCTCCCTTCACGTTAGGACACCTGCACTAATAACGAATGACATACAACTGGAGGTGCATATGTCGTCAATTCGAACCTTATTGCAAACTAGCTGCCAACTTGACTACCAGATGGATGCTAAGTCAAAAGCGAAATAATAACACCACCCTGAACGATATAGAGTACATAAAGCGCACGAAGGCAACCCCTGGTTAAAGCGGGGTGGCTTCCACCAGCAGTTCCCGCACCACCTTCCCAGTGCGCGCTCATTTAGTTCTCGGCTCGAGTCCGGAGAACGTGCACGTGCGAGCTTTCTCCTTTTATCTCACTGAGGCGTGAACTCTTCTCCTGAGAAATGCACCGCAGTTCACGGCTGAACTCGACCGGATGCGCTTCCAAGACAGTTCTTTGTCACAGAAAAATAATGAAAACAAAAATTGCATGTCATGGGAAGATGCAACAAATAAGAAGAGCAGAAAAAAAAAAGATCAAGCAAAAATAAAAATGAGGGAAGGCGAAAAAGTATAATGGCAACATGCAGAAGAAGGTCCACCTAGTTGCGACACAGCGTCACACCCCCTTAGAGTGCAGAGCCAGCCGGTCGTGTGGTAGCTTGTTTCGGGATGCCATATGCACCATGGTCAAAGAGCACCGGCGAGTTTGGCAGCAAAAAAAAAAAAAAAAGTGAAACAAAAGAGAACGAACAAATTCAGCAGAGTCGTTCGTTGCTTCGCTCAGTCCGCCCTCTCCTTCCAGCTCGACTCTTTCGTTTTCTCTTCCTGTATCCATTAGCAACGGGAGTCCCGGGAGCCGAGTTCATCTTCTCTACGACCAGAGAGACTGCTCCTATCTTTCTTTGTTCTTCGACTTATCTTCGTTCTGTTCTTATGTGACCCTACGAATTTTCTTTCTTTTCCTCTTATGCCGCGTTGACGACAGCCAGTGAGCGTCGCGTCGTGGCGCGCCGCCGTTCCAGGACCACGTCGCTTGCGAAGCGGGAGCGGCAGAGACCGTTTCCATGGCGACGAGAAAACGAAGTTTGCCCCGACCGCGCAGTCGTTCTCCTCTTTCTCTCCTTTCGACTAAGGCCCGAAGAAGCGCGCCTCTCTCCGTCGCCGTCTCTGCCCAGGCTGCCCTCAATTCATCGATTCGAGATTCGTGCATATAGATGCGCTCATAGACGTTTCTTTTTTATATTTTATCCGTCTTTTCATTCGTCTGGGTCATTCAACTTGACCCTGAATTATGTGCCTGGTTACGCCGTTCGACTTAACCTTAATTGCTCCGGATACGATTAGTTGGACGGTGAAATAAATGTCGTCCGACGAGCATCTACACAAAAAAGCTCCGTATGGGTTTTGATACGACGCTCAGTTATAGATGAGAAAACAGGTGTTTCACACGTTTTCTCAGCAATTCATCTGGTTCATTACGACAAATTTTGTTTGCCTGTAGGTTGTATAGATTCTCATTATATGGAAAAGGCTTTTTCAATGTTGTACACAGAAAAGCTAAAATGTTTAGGTGTTTATGCCTGGAACTTTATGACGTGCTACATTCAAATGTTTTGTTTTTCCTTTGTCATGTTTTATTAGTCGGCATACTTTTCATCAAAATGCTGACCTTTTTATTGATTGGGGTTTTCTTAAGAATACGCATGTCGTGTTTGCTTGTTTACAGCCGCACATATTATATTACAGATTTTGTGCCTTTCCCTTCTCTGGTCGTTTTGCAGCCACGCGATTTCTTTTCGTGGTCGATTTTAAAACCTTCGTGTTGTATTTCCGCACTAGTAAAACAAATACATGTATTTTACTTTCTTACATTATTTTACGCTGCGTAATTGCACTTCTTATTTCTCCGCATCACCATTCATCACAACAATTTCTCTTCCCTTGCTCTGTCCAGAGCACTCAAGCCCGCCGAATGCTCACTGCGTAAGCAGACGCCACTGAATTTGTCAACTAAACCACTCCTTTATGCATCCATTGTTATTTTGCCTCTTATCTTCGTTATTTTAATGCAGTAAAGCCATCTTGTCAGCATTTATGCTAACCTTTTTTTTCTTTGTGCGTTTGGCTTCTCCTTAGTGTTACTGTTAATGCAGAAAAGCCAGCTTGCCGTCACTGTTGTATTTATTTATTTATTTATTTATTTATTTATTTATTTATTTATTTATTTATTTATTTATTTATTTATTTATTTATTTATTGTGGCTCCTGTTTCATGTTGCTCCTAATATGGTAAAACCAGCTTGCTTTCACTTTAAATCGAAGATTTCTTATATCTATAACTATTGTGACTTTTCCTTTGCGTTACGATTAATGCAGCAAATCCAGCTTGTCGTCATGTGACACTAAAGCTCGACTTCTATATTGACCACTGCAGATACAGCATGGAATTTCAGATTCCCTGCTCATCTCCACGATCACAACAAAATTTATTAAAAACAGCAGGCCCTTCAAAGCGCTGATAACTAGTGAAGTTATATGTAGATGTTCCCTTGCTCCTATGCTCGCGTGGCGAAATTTATGGGTTTTTTAAGTAGTTGAAGAGAAGAAAATTCACATATGACTCGAGATTTTTAACCAGTTTCAAACGAACGATGCAAGTGCGCTATTTGTGAACTCTAGACCGCACAATCACGCCACCAGCTTGCTGTGGTCAATTTGCTCAGCTTGTCTTATTTTTATTAGCAGAGCAGGTCAAAGGGGCGTGCAAGATAAGAATTGTCCGTCTAGCAGAGCCGCAATTTTGTGTGAAGCCTGCGCTTGTACAGAATATACCACAAAGCAGACCTCGCTGTGAGAACTACACACGTTTAGTAAGAAATGAATAGGCGATACCACTTGTCCTTAATATACCATCGGCACGTTTAATGTTCTTAGGTCGTTCGATATCTTGCACTAACAACCAGTGCCGTACATTTTAATAGATATATATTACGGCAACCAACGTTTGGTACGCACCTTTTTTATTTAATGAATTCGACTAGCCTAGAGCTAGTTGGAAGTTTTACACGTGCCCACCGTGGCCACTATATTGCGTAAAAATGGGTTTATTAAACCAAGTATAAAAGGAAAGGTGCAGTTTCGGTGACACTTTTCGGTGAACACTTGGCCCGCTCCGTAAAAGAAGGGATGAAGGTGGGGAGGTGCACGTTTAGATAGGGCGAAACGCGAGGTTCCTATGCAATGTTCGATGTCAGTGCACGTTGGAGAACCTTCCATGGTCGAAATTACCGGAGCCCTTCACTACAGCATTCTTCATTACCGATGTCTCTTTGTGACGATAAACCCCCTATGCTGTATCGGATAGAAATGGTCTCAGACGCTCATAGCTATGCGGGCCGGGTAAAAAAAAAAATAAACAAGTGAATAAAAATAAAAAAGAGTAAAGGCAATGAAACAAGTCAAACTAACTAAAATATCTTGTTCCCAAACTACAGTCTCCCATTTTTGTGTGTGTGTGTGTGAAAAAGAAATGCGGCAGATGCTCCAATTTGCTATAATATGAGACAGTCTCCATTTCAAGGTGGCTCGAAGAGAGCTACTGAAAGGTACAGCGGTTAATACCACCGTCGCATACTATCGCACGAAAAAAAAAAAAAAAAAAGAAGAGCTGGAGATGGTAGTGAAGAACTGGCCGGCGCATATATTGCTCTTGAAAGCATATTTTTTATTTATTTATTTCCGCAAATAACGCGTGCAGTCTGGATACGAGGCCTTTCATTTGATCTTCGTTGCAAAACAGGTCTGATGGTAAACCTGACTTATGAAACTCGTTCGTGAACGCCATCGGAACAAAGGCTGAAATTTTTGGACACGGCAGGCCACATGTTTGAGACCCTTGCCGTACAGCATACTGACACCAAATGCATTGCTGTTTGCTCTCCACTCAGTAAAGTTCTTTTAGAGTGAACACACGATCTTCGTTTTTACAGCACACGTAAATCATCTCACGCCTTTTAATAATTTTCCGCTTCTGAAAATGACTATTCCGAATGATCCCGATAGGAGTGATGCAAAAAATATAATATCGACCCACGTGACGCCTGCACTCGACACCTCTACACTCAGAAACTATGTAAGTACGTAAGCTGCTCCTTAACATGTTAATTATTAATATAAACAGCGCGAACACGAAGACAAAGGACAAGATAACGAAAGCCACAGTACAAGCGCTGACTCACAACTATGCCTAAGCCCTTTACTCTGTTTATGTTAATAATGAATAACTACCAACTCGCCCAACAAAGTACCTTAACATGTTAAACCGATATTTCTTGTCATTTATTACCGGACTGCCGCACGAGCTTGAACGATGGCATCTTGCAGTGCAATAGGTAACTGCGCAGAGCGCAGGTATTATTTGGTAACTTTTGGTGAAATGATAGATGGTGCTAGTATCAGTACGTCAAGCGACATAATCTACTTCAGATCTTCACACAAGCCTGAAACCAGAGTAACTTAACTTGGACGCATTTAAAAACAAATCTTCAAATCAATGAGCCCAAAAACGTTTTCTGGACATGAAAATTTAAAATCAAATGACGATAGCATGAAAGTCCATGCGGTAAAAGCCTAGCTTATAGTAGGACGGGCCACAGGCGGAGGCATCTGAACTCAAATCTTGAGAAGCCTCAATTACCGAACACGGATTTCTATTCTTTACCGAGTGACAGCGCGCTCAACTTCCTCCGGCACACTCTGTATTTTAAATCGTAATTTTCCACCTGCAGTGTTCTAAAACCCGCCAACTATCACGGATGCGATGCCACCTGCTTTACTAGCGGGGGTCGTTAAGTCACCAACTCAAATAAATTCGGCTGGAAATGCCCAGTTCCTCAACATCCCCAACCCACAACCTCATATGGAGACGGTGCAGGCCAGTACCTGCCACAAACCGCAAGCACGATTTCGAGCACGAAACCAGCTCTTCACTGCAAGGACGATAGACCAGCCGAGAGCGTTCTATCGACCGGGAGACAACCACGGGGCTCGTCAACACAAATGCGAGAGGACTTGCCAGGTGAGCTTGGCAGAAGTTGCCACTGCCACCACCCACTCTCACGCGTTAACTGAGATCGGTCTTCTGGCGTAACCTGCGTAATCTGGCTACAAACCAGCGGCACTGAACTTGACTCGCAAACAGCGTCTCATAGGACACCTGTCTTCGTAACCCTGCCCTACTTTGTAACGGCAAAAAGTGTGAATGCACTAATTTTGACGAAAACCTCGGCTTTGACTACCTAATACTGCAAATCCAACCCGATTACAGCTCCAGGTAAATGCCCTATGCACGGATTACGAACAGTTTCAGCTCGGCAAACGAATTCCCCCCTCACCCCCATCACTAATTATCAGGAGTGGGCAGCCATAATTCAGCTACAGCAAAAAACAGTCCACAACTCTGCAAGCTACCGAGTACAGCCATGCAATTGAGAAGCACTTTGTCCACCTATGGAAGACGTTGTAGCCTCACACAATGCGGGTGGAAAGAAAATCAACACAGAAAGATGAAAAAAAAAAAACGAATCGCATTCCTAACAATCCAGAGTCTCACAGATCCCCCTAAACCTAAAGGGGAGCAACGCCAGCATTTCAGGCGATTCCGCCACGACTTCTAAGTCACTGACGAGAAACTGAAGCTCTCAAAAAAAAAAAAAAAAAAAAAGAAGAAGAAAGAAGAAGCCTTCTGCATCACCCACGACAAGAAATCATTCCTTCCAAACCAACCTCTGTCTCGGCGGGGACATTATTCCACGTGAGATCCAAGCCGCTACCATGAATATGCATCGAGGCAACATGCTTGTAGAGCACAAGATCTCAATGGACCTCTAGGCCAACATCAGCCGAAATAACTTGGGATACTATCCAACTACTTTACTGAATGTTAGCTCAAATACTGATCCCAAGGACACGGGATCGAATCTCGACCGCTGCGGCCGTTTTTTCATGGGGGCGAAAAGCAAAGCATGTCAGTGCACGTTAAGGAACCCCAAATTGTCTCAATTTCCGGAGCCCTCCACTACGGCGTTTCATAGCCTTAGTCGCTTTGGGGCGTTAAACCCTATAAACAATTTAATGAATGTCAGCATTATGGGGAGTTACTTTAAGCCTGGAAGCCAGAGAAGGCTCATTTAAGCCCAAATTTGAGAAAGTAATCAACGTCCAGAATCTACGTCCTCTCTCTCTCTCTCTCTCTCTCTCACACACACACACACACACACACACACACACACACACACACACACACACACACACACACACACATACACACACACACACACACACACACACACACACACACACACACACACACACACACACACACACACACACACACACACACACACACACACACACACACACACACACACACACACACACACACACACACACACACGCACGCACATCGCGTGTGGGAAAATTTATTATTTAAATTGCAGTACAGAAGTGCAGAGCTGGCTAGCTCATTACATGGATGAAAAGGACCTTTTCTATGCTTTCTGTCACCCTTCCTGTCTATCGTCAACACAAGGAAGTCATCAACCCACCTAAACGGAAAGGCGTTATCGAGTGCCATTCTCACCGTAGACCTCAAAGGCGCGGAATGATACCATTAAGCACGATGGATTTCTGGATAGCGTCCAAACACTGAACTACGAACAGAAAACCTTATATCTATGTTAAACCCTTTCAATGACCGCACCGTTATCTATCCGCATCCAGCTCCCATGGCCACCCGAAGCGCCTTACAATGAGAGGTACTAACTCTACTCCCTTTCCAAATAGCCCTCCTCAAACTACCATATCTTCAGTGAGCTTGAATGTTCCCGCCTTTGCGCTTTGAGCAGACGACATCGCGACATGGACTACAAACAAGCACCTCATAGACTAGGAAACACAACTGCATGCAGGAAGCCGCCAATGTAGGGTAAGAATGAGTAACAAACACCGAACTGAATTGTTCCCCTGAGAAATCAGAGCTCTTGATCATCCGCCGAAAGAATAACGAAAGCCAAGTCTACGTACAGGTAGATGATTGATATGCATAAGTAATCGAGACACTTGGAGCCCTAGGTCTCTTTGTCAAAAATATCTACCAAGAAAGCTATGGCAATGCTATGAGATGTCAATAAACCCACATTTGGTTTTACTTACTTAACTCGTATAAATCTCATTTCATCTCATACAAATATCATTCAACGTATAAAAAATATTTGATACTGTGTGACATTTGTATAAATTTTGTAGGAGAAAATTTATATGTTAATTTTACTCAGAATTTTTCCACTAGGGCTAAATGCAACAACAGAGTCGCGCTGTAACGGCGACGTTACACTACAAAGTAAACGACCAGAATGATTTAAAGCGTCACTACTAGAAACAAAGTACGTGGCCCCGTACCTAAAGCTAAAACAATCAGAGCTCAACCACATCCCCTCTGTCATTCAGCTATTGGTCAAAAAGGCATTAGGGGTGCCATTCAACACGATCAAGGAAATACTCATGTGGCTGGGAGTACACAATACAGCAGAAAAGTTGACGCAAGCGATGGTACACGGAAATTAAATTGTTAATGGACTCACAGTAATTACACAAACTGACAGTACTGCAACATAGGAGGTCGCCATAACGATGGTCGTTACTCAATCCTAATCTAATTGTATTATTATAACACGCCCAAGGCTACTTGCAGAAAGTACTTTCGCAAAAAGATCGACACCTAACCACAAGGAATTCTCAAAGGACACACGCCTTTGGCCGAACCTTTGTCTAGGATGCCAGAACATCCGCACCTGAATCCAGAACCCTTCAACCAGCTTACAGCGTACGCAGATGTCCTCCAACACCTCGGACAGAAACGGCTTCGGTAACCTTCCCAAGCCAAAGGGCGCACCAAAGATGAGGAGCAGTGATGGCACCGGCTTCAAACCAAAATTTACAAATGTTTCACCAAACTTGACATTATAGACCCGAAGAAGTTTTGGGGGGAGAGAGCAGACTTCTATTGTGGGCCTGCCAGGCAAACCAAACACTGGTTTCTCCATCCCATCCCTCATAGCAAAGGTGCACGCGATCGCTTACTGCTCCTTTCGTTTCCTCAAAGCCAGTTTACCTTTTATCGGAACTCTAAACCCCGCGAGGCGCAGGAGAAACGGATAACAAATGATTGATACGACGATATTGAATGCTCATCCGGAGAGGCTGCTATAGTTGATCCAAGTGCACAACAGCAACAATAGTTGAACGTTTGGTGCTAGAGGCTGCGGTGATGGCCGAGGGGACAGCAGAGAGCAGAGCTGATCTGTTTGCATTGCCGGTGGTTCAATAGTTTTTAACCTTTCCTTCCTCTTTCCATTCAAGATAAGAATTTCGGAGTGATTCGGTTAAGTTCAGCTTCGTGTTCTCCTCCACATTCGCGTTCACATTCTTTTTCTGTGCATTTTTTTATTCGTCTTTGTGTTCTTCAGCTTCCAACAATGTTCTTCCGAGTTTCGCGACGAAATGAATGTTGCTTCTTGCATTTCCCTGCTAGCGAAGGAAATAAAGCTTTTTCGTGCTTTTGTTTCGTTGATCGTAAAACTTTTGTGGGCGGATGTACTGTACACGCTTAACAAATGAGAGAAACCAAAGGCATTGCGTCGCACTTTTGACTCAAGAGGGAACAACAGTGGTACTGGATTTTCTCCAACCTGTAAGAATGATCATCAAAAAGCGCACTATGATGATGTGTACAGAACGTCCTCCGGTGTACGGCACAGTGTTCTAAACTGCAGATAAGCGTGTGAAGGAAGGGGGAAAAGAGAGGACATTGCGGCAATTAACGAAGCCAACGAGTTTTGCCCGGCGAAACATCAATGCATAGCTACAATTGCAATATGTTTACGCCCAGTGGTGCTGACAGGCGCTGGTTAGTTTTTTGAGCGGCTAATACACATAAAAAAGTGAAGTTAGCTTGGTAGCAGGGATATACATTTGAACACCTGCGTAATAATTTATACAGAGTGTTAGAGTCGTGTTGGGGGGATAGCACACTAGAGGTAAATCAAGTTAGCCTTCCACGAGTAGCTTATTCCCACTAAAAGTTTTTAGCATAGCGTTTAGAAAACGATAAAACGCGATATACTTTACATGGAGGCGAGACGCCCAATAATATGCCAGCCACTGGCCCCAATTTTCAAGGAAACTATATATCAGTGTCTTTCACAGTCTGTATTTACAATAACGTTTAATTCCTAAGCAATTAAGGTTATGTGAACAAGAAACCTATCACAGTGGCACAATATAATTAGAAAATCACATACAACCCACTCCAGCAAGGATATTTTTCATCACATGACATATAATGCTCTAAATTCTTGCGTAAATGTAATTTTAATATTATTGAGATGTAAAATTGTTCACATACAGTGGTGATTGCATTGCAGCAGGAGACTGAATTAGTCTTCGGCGTGCAAGAATGGATAGTTCTTGAAAAATGGTCTGAATTAAGAATTGCACTTTGTCGTCGAAGCAAGACCGGTCTTAGCAAGCCGGGAAACTGTATACCAGTAGTTACCGGCAAACGTGCCGACCATAACTGCAACCATTGCTTATTGAGCTAAAGCTGGGGTGAGTGGCTTTTGCTTAGAAGGGCGGTATGCGCCTATTAACATATATTCTAACCACGTAATTACAGATAAACTCAAGTGCATATGCTGTAACACCATTCATTATAACTAGACCTTTCTAATCATGATGATACTGGGTTTTCACTTTGCATTTAAACACTGCTGACCTTAGAAAAAACAACAACAACAACAACAACAACAACAACAACAACAACAACAACAACAACAACAACAACAACAACAACAACAACAACAACAACAACAACAACAACAACAACAACAACAACAACAACAACAACAATATTTAGCTTTTTTTCCTTCTGTCGGAAGGATGAGCACACCACTCTGGGATAGGCGATACTCAAGTATGGGAAAGAGGATGTTTCATAACTAAAGAACAGCTTCGAGTCGTGCTCTCTAGCGTGCACTCTAGATTGAAGTGCCTGGGAATATAAAGCACGGTATATACAACACGCAAGCCTCGTAATACGCTGAATTACTACGCTAATATATCGAACAAATTAAGTACCAACAATACCTTACGCGTCAGGACACCAAGCAGGAACTATGTTCAGCGCTTAGCTTATAATTATACCCGACCGCTTTTCATAAGGAAGGACTTCAAAATACAACATAAACTGTTTATAGAGGTCTCATTACCGACCGCTTTTTATAATAGAGGGCTTCAACATAAATTGTTTATAGAGGTCTCATTTCTGTCTTAGCCCTGCTACTGCGCTGATTGCACACGGCATAGCACTCACTCATACAGTGGTTATTCCCTCATGCTGACACTGAGTCGACTTTTTTTCCCCCTTAAACGAAACGATGAGTAAACATATCAACGATGGACTAAAACCACAGGCTTGGTTGTCGGTACGAATAAAAATTTTTCTCTTTCTTTTTGCGGTTGTTGCGTATTCTTTCTTCTCGTTCAGGCTTGTTCCGTCTACTAGATCCGCAGTACACACACCCAGTTCCCGAAGACAAGTTTTTATCGTTAAAAAATGATAGGACTGCGCTTGTTGGGTATTTTTTCGAAAATTCAGGTGTCGTGCGCATGATATGACGCAGTGCGCACATTGACGATTTACGAAATCAGCTGAACGCGTAAAAATCGCAACATTTGCCTACGCTTCGACGATAACCGTGTTACTTTTAAAGCTATAGAGAAAGCGCTGAAAAGTAACGCAGTTTCCAAGCTGCGTTTATTTAATGTGGCGCACAAAGTTTTGTTTAAATACTGCCAGGTTCTATTTATTTTTATGAATTTAAGCTCTTGCTATGTCCGTCATCTAATGATTGTTTTCTCTTTGTTTTCTTGGCCTAATTTAACGCGCAACCGAGTAGAGTGCGATTAAAAGCGAAAAAGACCGAATGTTTCTTTCATACTGCCTCTATATGCATGCAAAATCTAGTACTTAATGTTGCTAGCTGACGCAAGACAGAGGGCAGAATGCGCATAGTATGTACTACTTTGTCAAAACGGAAAATCAGTGTGCTGTAGTGTCAATAATTTTGGGTATGTTTATGAGTTATGAAGCGATACCCTTAATGGTGCCCATCTTCCGGCTGCCCTCGAAGATCCTCGTTCTCATAGACACTCACTGCTTCTAGTTTATCGCTGTTCTATTAATGTACGCCTTTAATATATCACGCACACACGCACCAGGCCGTACAGACGTGCCTGCATGCATGGCCTATATGTGTAGCGTGTCTGATTTATTATCTAAGTATCCCTGTGGGTTCGAATTCCCACCTCAAACGAATTGCTCAAGTTGGCAGCTCCTGCCATATAAGTTTAACGATTTCGCAACAGTGAGTCTTATATATTGGTTTCCTACTAATACAATCACGGGGTTAATTTTGGACGTCCCTCGGTTGTGGAGGAGGAGGAAAAGGAGGAGGAGGAGGAGGAGGAGGAGGAGGAAAGGCAAGGAGGTTAACCCGTAAAAGCAGCCGGTTTGCTATCCTGCACTGGGGAAAGGGGGTGAGTGGATGAGGCGATGTCAGCATCCCATGCAGCTCGGATAGGTGGTGAGCGAGGCACACAAGTTGGTCTTCACGCACCCGAATTTCACGACAAAATGTACCGTCTCCCGTCAGCGTGTGCTGCTCGGCTCGTACCGGCCTGACCTCTCTGAGGAGGAGGAGCGGGTCATGGTCGGGCTTTCTACGTGTTTCAGGCGGTGTTCAGTAAGAGTGGTACGTGGATACAGGAACATCACACATGCAACTCGAGATCGGAGGGCGTGTCATGAAAAGGAATCGTATATGAAGAAAACATTGCGAATGATGAATTTGGCAGCGGCTATGTCAGACAACGGAGATTTGTCGCTGCCCTTACCTTACGATACGAATTAAGATATCGAGGCCAGATCTGTCAGAGTAAACAAGAATCGTAAAGTTGGAGTCTTAAAATGTGATACAATAGCCCGACGGAAAACACAGATCCTTCTGCTGCACGAGCGTGACGCTCCCCAGGTATTCAATTGCTGCAGTGATTAGCGTTACCCATGCGTATCCATGAAGTGAAATTAATTTTTAGTCGTAATAAATTTTATTCATGCTGCAGAAACCCAGCTGTTTTTGCAGACACATTTTTCTTGTGGCTATATCGGCCATTCTCCGCTTTTTTGTGCTTAAAGTTGCTCATTTTCTGTCTCGAGACCATGTCAGGCATTAACTCTCCATCCAGTCTAACATCGGACGATCAAATGCGTGAAACTAAAGCAAAAAAAAAAATGGCATAAATTGTTTATTTTTTTTAATTCTGTGTTTGGTAACGTCGTTATTTTCTAAGCCGCGATGCTATATTTGGTGGATTCTACGCTAATAACACACACACACACACACACACACACACACACACACACACACACACACACACACACACACACACACACACACACACACACACACACACACACACACACACACACACACACACACACACACACACACACACACACACACACACACACACACACACACACACACACACACACACACACACACACACACACACACACACACACACACACACACACACAAACACACACACACACACACACACACACACACACACACACACACACGCACACACACGCACGCACACACACACACACACACACACACACACACACACACACACACACACACACACACACACACACACACACACACACACACACACACACACACACACACACACACACACACACACTCAACTACAATAACTACAGAACCCTTTAAAAGAGCCCAAAATCTTTCAGCCCGATTGAGTTGTGTCACAGAAATTATCTCGCTGTAAATGTCCTCTTTTCGTTTACTGAATCGAACAAATGGTCATAAAAACGAACAAATTAGCTAATAAGTAAATTTAAACATGAAATGTTGGTAGTAATGGTGCCTGTATCGTTAAGAAAATTATGAAGGTGTCTGATATTGCGAAAATAAATTACTTATTTCTTCACGTAATGTTATTTGAGGCAAAATAGCAAGCTGCACTGCGCAAAGTTTGTCGACGAGAGTAGTTTTCCATGGGCAAATGAGTTGTGGCGAACTCACTAAACTGTGAAAGAAATAAAACCGCTCGACATCAAATCGTTCGTGCATAACACAGTAAACATGTTGATTCACCGACAACAGGAATGGTGACTTCCAAAAGTAAAGACTGCTTGTAGCAAAGTTTACTATACTTAACAAATGTCTGTAGTAATAAAACGCTCGCTCTCTGCGAAGATGGTTACGCCCGCTTTCTTAAAGAGTTGTCGTTAAAAGCTTCGGAATCCACTTCCAGACATGTTATTTCTGGGGGGCAGAATTCACTCTGCTTGTGTTTCTTTTCGTATTACATTCACTGAACTCAGTGCAGAGCACGGCGCAGGTGCGGTGGTGCGTTGTCCGGTAATTACCCGCATATGCTGTTGCGGACGACCTGTTTGATGTCTGTGCTAACACAACTCCCTTTTCCTTCCCCATTCTCTCCTTACCACCAGCAGTAGAGATGGGGGAGAGGGGATGCACTAAGTGAAACACACTCGCATCTCCCGACCGCAGTGCACGCCAAGCGAGCGGCGGGTTCGCTGGTCACCAGAGCCCAAAGGGAGCCGACACATTAAGTCTAATCTTTTCACCATACACGCTTTTCGTGTGGAGCAGAAAAGGCGACGAGGGAATAGCGGGGGAAGAGGAGGAATAGGAGGAATGGGAGGGGGGCCGCTACGTCTACGGTCAGCGACGCATTCACTTGCCAACCTTAGAACCATAGAATTGGCAGAAGGGGGAAGGGGAAGTCGGGAAGCGGGAGAGGGGAAGCGGTGTGGGCAGAAGCTACGTGCATTGAACAGGGTGATGACGTCCGTAGGGATGGGTGACGAGAGACAAGTCTCATAATAGCGGGCTCGAGGGGGCGCATGGACTTGCGCCTGTATGCACACCGTACTTTTCTGGGTACAAGCTGACGCTTTTAGACAGGAAGAGCTCGCTGGGCTGAACGAAGCTCGGCAGGAGTCTCTCTTATTACTGTATAGTATATAGCGATTTCGATAAAACGAGGTTCCGAGTGATCGTCAAAAATTAAGCCGAACAAAACTCCATGGTCTATCAGGCACCCGAGTCGTCAAAAAGTGCTGCAGACAACGGGGCGATGCTTGCTAAAGGAGAAAGATTGTGCATATGCACGGTAATATTAGAGGCACTGAATGAGGAAAGGGGGTTCAGTAGAATAAGGCTATGAATTTTAACAATTGTTCCGTAATGTTCACTTTGTATAATTTATTAGAGCACGCAATGTTTCATGCACACCTAGCGCCTTCGCGAAGAGTTCTCATTCAGTTGGAACAAAATATGTAACGATGGTATAAAAAGAAAGACACTCTAGAATTTGTTCATGAATCGGTCGGCTGGCTAGTGCAAGATGCTGAATTGGTACGCTTTTTTTTTTATGTCTAAAACGCGATTCAGCCACTCAGCTTGAATGTGCGTCGCTCACTTCGCCTCTCCCAGAAAACTGGATGAGAAATTGGCTGGTGCATTGACCAGGTATGCTAAGAAAACGTGTGTGCATCGTGTTCAATGCAAGATACGCTCAATATAAACCTGCTCCTGGTTTATAAACGCAACGAACCTGTTCTCCTCTCTTCAAAAGCATAAGCTACTGGCCCAGGTTAGAGCCTCGTTTTCTAAAATTTGAAATCACCCGAAATATTAGCCTCGATAATAGAGGAGGAGCGAGAAATTGCGTCTTTATTTTTATTTCGATTGCGCGAAAGCAACGCACGAAAAACCGTACTGCTTTGCCACAGTGTTGCACCGTTCTTCCAGTCGCAGTGCTGTCAAGTATGAAAAAAAAAAGAACAAAAATGACGCTCTATGTCTAGACTAACAGCCGAGTGAACACGGTACGTACACAAAACCACGGCGCGTCAAACCAGTCGTAGCAAGCAGCAGCCCCGATCGCAGCCGTCTCGCACCGACCCCAGGGTGGAGGAGCAGGTTAGCAAGAGAAGCGCTCCGTGCAGCGAAAAGCACCGGTAGCAGCACCACTCACTTTCGGACGGTCCCTCGGGGTCGCCTGCGCAGGCCGGCGGCATCGCCGGCGTCGCTAGCGGCATCAGCGGCGGGGCGTGTTCGGCTCCAACAGCGCCGTCGTCGGATGGCGTCGGCGGCATTCCGTAGGGCGGTGACAGCTGCGTCGTCGGAGCGCGGTGGCGCGGCGACGGCTCGGCCGCGGCGCCGCGGGTTCAGCCGGGGTGCCGGGGCCGGCGACAAGTGGCTCATTTGCATGGCGGCCACTCCGTCGTCAGATGGGCCCAGCGGGGTGCCACGCCCCCGCCCGGCACTAATGGCACCCCCCACGGCGGTGCTCTCAAAGAAGAGGGGAACGAGGAGGGGGAACTGTGATGCGGGGAGCGAGGAAGGGAGGAGGTGATGAGCGGAGCGAGCGGGCGGCTTCGCTGCGGGGAGCGAGTCCATCGGCGCCGCCGCCGCCGCATCTGCCGCAGGTGTGTGCTTTCGCCGCAAAGCGCCGAAGTATTGCGCCGAAGACGAACTGCGTGCACGGCTCAGTGCTTTTTCACTTTTTGCGCAGTTCTGTTTTCGATTTATTTCTAGCGATGATAGTCCACAAATGTGAGCTGCCTTAGCACACGCCGATACAATAGTTTTTGTATTTTCACCTATTATGGTCAATTCGTTCCTTGCATGTCCTTTATAGCTGGCTTGGCTGACTTCATCTTCTAGAGCGCAGCTTTTCTTTACATTGGAATTTTCCTACGTCACGCTTCTTTCTGGCGTTTCCAAAAAATAAATGAGAACGAGAAAAGGTAAATCCCCTTGTCTTTAGAGTCTCTCCCGTGGAAACCGCTTTCTTTCATGTTTTCTTTAAATCTATGGCTGGCGAAGCAGCCCTTTTCTACCGGTTTATTTTCTTTCTTTCTCACGCCGATCGAAGCTCTCTTCCCTCAACCGCCACCCTCAAAAAGAGGGTGAAGGAAAAGTAGAAACAAAGCGCGACCTTTCACACGAATGGCAAATGGAAAGAAGCAAAGGCAGATGACGGATAAACGTGGGATCAGAAGAGTGTTACAAAATTCTTCCTCGGAAGCCGGACTCTCTCGTGTTTTTGTTTGGACGAAGTTTCATTTGCTCAGCTATGCTTTCACTTTCCCTCGCGTTTCTGCATCCCTTGAATCTTCTTCCCACCCTCGCCGCCATTTTGAAGGGAGCGTGCCTTGGCCGCCATAGTGAATCTGGCCGCCAGCCCGGTCTGTGTTTCAAGCCGGATTTCTCCGGGGAAAAGGGGTGAATCTTTTATGTTCTGAGTATGAAAACGGGAAGCTCATTGCACAGTCATACCGTACTCGTAGATGGTCTTCCTAAAAGCTTGGTTTTCTATGCGTCGAATTTTTGCATTGAGCTTACTTTTTTAAGGAAAAAAAAAAAAACTTGATCATATATAACAAACAATAAATAGAGCCTCTCCAAGAATTTTTGCCGGCTTTATATGAATATGATAAGAGCTCTAGTCCTTTGTAAACAAGTGTCTGTGTGCTTGCACCTTAAATTGTGATTTTTAGCTTCATTCTAACCACTGTTAGCTCTCTCCAAGAATTTTTGCCGGCTTTATATGAATATGATACGAGCTCTCGTCCTTTGTAAACAAGTGTCTGTGTGCTTGCACCTTAAATTGTGATTTTTAGCTTCATTCTAACCACTGTTAGCTCTCTCCAAGAATTTTTGCCGGCTTTATATGAATATGATACGAGCTCTCGTCCTTTGTAAACAAGTGTCTGTGTGCTTGCACCTTAAATTGTGATTTTTAGCTTCATTCTAACCACTGTTAGCTCTCTCCAAGAATTTTTGCCGGCTTTATATAAATATGATACGAGCTCTCGTCCTTTGTAAACAAGTGTCTGTGTGCTTGCACCTTAAATTGTGATTTTTAGCTTCATTCTAACCACTGTTAGCTCTTTTCGATCTGAAGCTTCTGGAAAAATCCATCTCTCCAAGTTCCATTGTATAACAGCAGGGCTAGTTGGTTTAACATGCCCCCTAGTAACAATTAATATATCATGCAGCAGGTTGGAGGACAACATCAAAGAGTGCTCGCCGATGTCTATTTTTTTAACACTTAAATATTTCTGCGCAGGTAAGAAGTAATGAACACGCTGTATGTCTGTAACTTCGAGACGCTGTGGAGAACATAATTCATTCTTGTGCAAAAAATACTCATATGCAAAGCTGTGTCAGCGTTCCACATCCCTGTAACCGTTGAGCGATCGATCTGAAATCGCCATTACAGTGCAAGAATTTGCTCTAAAGTTTCAACGAATTTTTTTTTATGTGAAATATCTGACCGTAAAGTAACGTAAGCAAACCAAAAGAGATAACTGATGACAGTAAGTATGAAAAGATTATATGGAGGTCACGTCAGCTCCGCCTTTAAGGGTATGGTGTGGTAGGGTATGACGCCATAGCGTAGGCTACCACGCCACACATAAAGCTCCGCTTTAACCGAGCCGTATGCATGTGCCTGCGTTTCCTAGGGGTAACGTAAATGCAAATGTCTAGGCTGGCTCATTCTGATATCTCTCTCCCGTAAGAAAGCGGAGGCCCGGTTTGCTTCTGCCAAACGTAATGTCAGGCAGCCCTATACGGTCAGTCAGTGCGTGACCATGTCAGCTGCCAGCTACCCCTTGCCAACGCCATGCACGTAAGTTTTAGCTCACAACATCGACGTTGACGACAGTGCCGACGCCAGATTTTCGGTGAACGGAGCATTCAAAGATAGCGCGTTAAAACAGAAGATCTCACTCTGTCAAACTTGAGCAAATGTCTTGCATGTGTTGTAAAATAAAAAGAAAAAAATTAGAGGCTCTCTTAGATGTCTCTTAAGAGGAGAATGACGAAAGCCTACCCTTCCTCTCCTATCATTTGCCTCTCATCGTTTGTATTTTATCGGCGTTTGTTGCAGTGCTACATATAATTATAATTGGTTTACAGGAAAAGAAAGGCACAGCATCTGTCACACTTTCTCCGGCAAGGGAGCGTTTGAACGGTACACCATCGCTCCTGTTGCGTGGCGTTCCTTGGCGTGCGTTCAAGTGTGGGATTGCAGATGGTAGGAACGCTGGACAAGATGAGACTTCTGGTTGGTTGCTACGAATTTGGCGGCTGGTGACGTCACTTTCCTGTCGACCAATCAGGTGCGCTGCTCGCGCGGACAGCTTTTGCCGACAACAGTATGAGCCATTAAAGGCTTTCGCCCTAAAACTACCTCTCTGGCGGTTGTTTTAACGTGATATTGTAGGAGGCTCCGTTCACCAAAATTCGGCGTCGGTGTTGTTACCGAAAAATCACGAGCATAGCGCTGGCGGGTGGTAGCTGGCTGCTGACGTGGCCACGCACTGACCGTACATATAGGGTGGTGGTGGTGAAAACTTTTATTGTCTGGAACAGGTGACATCGGAGTTCCGGTACCGCTCGCAGGCGTCCAGGGAGCCCGATGTCACCCTAAGGGGCAGGGGTTAGTAGACGAAGCGGTTCGCCGCGTCTCACAGCTATGTTTATTGGTCGTATAAATAAAAAAGTGAACAGAATTCAAACCAAAATTATTCTGACAGGATGCAGTCTCTTGATTGTAAGACTGAATGGACATACCTTTTAGCAATACAACAAACAGAGACTGCCTCAAATTGTACAAGTTATTAAGCCATAACTTTGTGACAAAATGCCCTGGCAATAAAGCGATCATCGTTTGATTATCGTGTTGTTCTTTAAGGTTGGTTGTAACCAGTTTATAATTCAATAACAGCGTGGTGCTCTACTTGGCTCATGCAACTTAAGCTTTTAAAAACAGAATTTATATTATCCTAACCGAATGTCTTGAATTCAAGCAACGTATATTTCCCAAATAAGGTTTTAGTCAAATTAGTAACAATGTACAAGTACCCAAATCTTCGCCTTCATTCTGATCTAACGTGGAACCAAAACTTTAACCTTATTCTTGCTCCTGCCAATGGATCATTAGGTATCTTAAAACAACCTAAAACACGCTTCTTCCCTCCTCTGATGACTAGCTTATATAACTCCAATTCGACCTAAAATTGAATATGGTTCGGTTATTTAGGACACACGTCAAGCATACTTAATAAATGACATCTCATAATAGAGAAACGCGCAGTACGTGTTATCACACTGATTCTTCACGTCATACTGGCATCACAGCCTTAAAAAAACGTGCAAGTCTTCATAAGTTATATATCCGTCAAAAAGTTTCACTTTTATCACTTTTTCATAAACTGCATCATGACTTAATGCTCCACGACATTTTTTTTTTCTTTTTATGTTTGCCTTCTTTTGTTTTTAAGCAACGCGATCATTTTTTTTTCAAAGTTAAGCACATTTCATACCGCGCATTTAACTACGCACACTTATTCCTACCATGAACTATAACTGACTGGTACGCTTTGCCTTCCCGTATCGCTACTGTAATTGTACAGTAGCGATACGTGAAGGCACAGCGTACCAGTCAGTTATAGTTAATGGTACGAATAAGTGTGCGTAGTTAAAAGCGTTGATAAGCTTTACAAGCTGGTGTCTCCCACAACTACATCTTAACTTCCTTGCGTTCATAGTTATGAATTCATTGTTTATTGTTCTTTATCTTGTATTTTCATTATTGTGGATTCACGTTTTATTTAGTAGTTCGTATTTCTATGAAATTGTATAATTGGTATAAATCTTTTTACTGCTTGCTGCTCTGCTTATATATATTTTTGTCTTTCCTTTATGCTTGAATGTTATTACAACTGACTAATACTTTCTCCTGATTTTATATCACATGTCTCTTTTTGCATTAAAATTTTGGGTTTTTATATTTTTGACCATTTACCTGTAACCACCCCTTGTGTAATACCTCATCTGCGAGGGCCTTTAGGGCGCTTTGCATAAAAATACAAATAAAATAAAGAAGGGGTGCGAATAAGAAGGGTACTGGCGGAACATTGACTAAAATTAACTTTAAGGAATATGTACAAAACCTGTGACTTTTGTGAGACCAATGGCACCACCCCACAATACATTTTATGTGTTCTTGAAAACTAGGCGATAGGGGTGGATAAAAGGGTTGATACCAGTGGTTATCAGTGGAGTGGTTATCTCTATTTCCGGCAGCAGTCTGTTGTTCAGGACGGTTTTTCTTCGGCCAGTGCCCTAATCACTTCCGGGGTACCACAGGAATCATTATTGGGCCCACTATTTTAATACTGTTTATTAATGAAGTCACGAGAACATCCCGTCATTGTTTCGAATGTTTGCTGACGACTTTATCTTCTACAGAGTTATTAACGATCATAGTGAATAGGAAGCTTTGTCGAATGATTTGGCCTAGCAACTAGGCGTGTACGCACGTTCAGAGAGGTCGAATATGAGCAAATGTATGCATGTCACCTTAACAAAGAGCGCTTTTACTAAGGACACACGCATCGAATCCGTTACGCTAATTAAGTATCTGCAAAGTAATCAAATGTTTAGGTATTTTATCTCTTTGGACCAGCGATAGACTAAGCACTTAAATTATTTAACGAGTAAAGCTGCGTTTGGTTTTGGACTTTTGAAGCGGAACTTCAGTACAATATCCAGTGGTTTGAAACAGTGATTGTATTTCACGCACGTACTGTCGACACACGAGGAGAATGTGGGGCCCTGACACCTTAAGTTTGATTTAACAATCTCGAAAAAGTACAAAGCAGCTCTGTCAGGCTTGTCTTACGGAATAATCTCCCGTGGTCGTCCCTAGACTCGCAGAAAAAACTTCGTTTGCAATTTTTCTATGGCATATATCATTTCCAAACTGGCCTTAGTAGGGAAAAATAATGAAACCTCCTTCTCATATATAATTCAAAGAAAGGATCACCCTTTGAAAGCAAGGAACTTCTTTTTAAAGGTGACGTTTTGCGATATTCTTCGCGGAGGAAGATTCTTGGTGCGTGCCGGCAACCTTCCTCCGCCTAATGTCGTAAAAATTACATCCGTTGATGCTTTTACGAAATTTGAGTGCATAAATCTATTCTATAACTTTTTTTTCTCAGTGTATGCAGGAACTGAAAGAATAAATAAATATGACTTGGCGAAAGGTGTATTCGATATTTGAGGACTATGAAGACAGTCTCAAGTAAGCTGCAGGGAGGCTTGATACTTCTAATAACGAAAGCCAGTTCCGGGGAGAAATATGGCGTCCGGTTGTCTTTAGGCGTTTTCCATTCGTTTAGAAACAACGAATGTAACACAGCCTTTACGGAAAGGAGTTTCCCTTTCATTTTCGAACTTCTCAAAGACTCCGAAAATGCTTGGGACATGTCATCGAGGTTCTCACAATAATCGAAAGCGAAAGGAGGCGCCACCGTCTGTGCGAGTTCCTTAAAGAGCCTTTCATCCACCATGGAAATGTCTGGAAAATGAAGTTTTGTAATCGGCTTCGCCACATTTTGGCCAGAAACTTGGATTCTGTAACTGGGCCGATATTCCCACCTCTTTGCGCGGAATAAACTTTTTAGCAGTTTGTTTTCGATTTTTACAATAAACGTAATGTAACTGAGCGCTAGGTGTTAGTCTACGGAAGCTTTTACAGTATTCCTTGGAGGTTCGTCTCGAGAATAGACGTACTATTCCACGTTTTTAGCCCGTTTCCTTCCCAAACGTGTCCACGTTTCCTGTGGACACCTGTGCGTGTCTGTCCCTTTCTCCCTCCCTTTCCCTTTTATGCGTTAGCATTAGAGACTGTATGTCTCAAAAACCTCTTCGTACGTCCGCCTGAAGCATCTTTGTCGGAAGCCTTGGTTGAGAAAGGAAAAGCGGAGAGATAAAATACCCGCGTTCATTTTAAAGCAGAGAGTAAAGAAACTTTAGGGAAACTAGCAGAGGAATTGTGAATAAATTAAGGGGGAGGCTGCGAGTAGAGGCAAAGTGGAGAGAGGAATCCTTTTCTTCGGTGCCAAGGAAGTGGGCAAGCAGGAAACGAAAGACTAAAAGAGGGGAGTTGTGTGAGGGAGAGGAAAATATAAACGCATAGAAGAGAGGGCACCTTATTGTAACGTATATCTGTCTCACCTATAGGCTTCCAAAGCACCGTCGAGTGGCGCTGCTGCTCCTTACAGGGAGCGCCATCTCTGACAGAAAAATAGAAACTGGGGATAAACGCGGCGGCACCACCTAGGCATCCCGTGCAGGTTTTCTCCTTTCGCTCGCTCGCTTCTGCGTACGTGCAGACGTCTCGCGCTGCTTTGTCGCGCGGGCACTCACTGGACGCCGCCGGCTCGCTCGCTGCCTTCACGGCGTGCGCCGTGCGCTTTCTCTCGCACGAGCACGCGCATTGACGCGCCCCCGCAGGTGCACCGCGACATGCAACCCGCATTCCGTCTTGATTGGGCAACCTGACGCGTACTTCCATGAAGAATACTTTATTATAAGCGGGAAACTTTTTATTCACGTCTGCACTGTAGAGCAGACGACAGACGGGAATGAGTAAATATTGATTGTGAATGCGTCCCACGTTAGCAAAAAGGTAGGACTGCATCTCGAGGTAAGTCCGCTATGTAATTATATTGTCGTACATAATATCTTTAAAAACTGCTAAAGTATCATCCGTACTGTGGAATAAAGTGGCCCGCTCGTTGACCATCGTTTTGGCCTGTAGCATGCGATCTATATACGGATTTGTTTTTTTATTATTACGACGTTACCAAAGGAAATTTCGCAGTAGAAGAATAAGTATATAGTCCGAAGAAGGTGTTTCTTCAAAGACAAGAACGCTAGCAATCTCATAAGCACATGCGTGCTCCGTGCGCTACACGCGATATAACCGGCTCGGAAGGCAGGTGAAATCCAAGCTTGTACTACACAGTGTTTTATTTCGGTTCTTATTAAATGGTTGCGCTTCATTTATGATAATATTTGGTTTGCACTCACGAACCCTGTGACGCGAATGGGGTGCTCCGTGCGAGTAGTGTCAGTCGAGCCATAGCTAGGATCACTTTTGTACTGCACTTCCGACGTATCTTCGTTAATAATAATAATAATAATAATAATAATAATAATAATAATAATAATAATAATAATAATAATAATAATTGGTTCACGTATTGGCCAATTTGCGAAAATCTGTAAAAGCGTCTCAGCAAGGCATGTTTTCCAACGCCGCCCCCACTCCCGAAGAAAAAAAAAAAAGGCCTCGTTCCTAGATATTTTCTTGGTCAATCTAAAAATGAAAAGGCAGCTGTGGACACTTAGGGCACATTCACACATCAGTCTCGATTGCGGACGTCACATCTGTTGATTTGGTTGCTTTCAGAGCACTCACAAAGCAGGGAGAGAGCACAAAAAATTGGCAAAACTAGACACGCGGGGAGCGACGAGCAGGATAATCTTCCATCCTCTTCACTTTTTATGCATGGTGTTTAACCACTGTACTTTTTTGGTGGCTCTCCAAGCCGTCTTTGTCAACCGTCAACATTTCTGAGTTTACGAAGAAAGGGGAAATTGGCTCTTTTCGTTTCCACAAAGAACGCGAGACTTCTCAGAACGCTGTCATGGGGTTGGAAAACAAGTCTTGCGGACACGCTTCGAAAGGAATCTGCAAACTTTCACACGTGAGCCTCGAATTTTGGTGCTTCGCCTACTATTGTCGCTTCCCATGGCACAATGCTACTTAGTACATCCGTTCCGCATCAGCGGAAGCGTTTTTGTATCGCCAAATAACCGCCAGGCGCAACGCGATCGCCGCGCGTGCACAGGAATCTAGCGGAGCGTCTGCTCCGGCGAAGCCCCATAGTTTCACATTTCGCCACCACGTCAGGAATGCGGCGCTGCCGTCGCGCGGCGAAACTTGAGCTTGGGTTCCCTATAGCATTGACCGCGTGCTTACATTTTTTTTTTATCCTCTGATCTTTTTTCTTATCGGAGTAGTACTGGCCTAGAGTGGTGGAGTTATTGCAAAGCTTTTTAGTGCGAATGCACTAAAAAGTTTTTCGAAGGCTACTTCTCCGAGCAAAATCTGGTCTTGCCAGTGGAGCAGCCGTGATTGGCCAACAGCCGCAGAACAACGCTGCATAGCAGTAGCTAGACAACGACTGCATAGCAGCGTATTGTTATCATATAACAACGCATTGTCGAATCGGCAGCGAGCATCGCACTGTAGTCGCGCAGTTCAGTTCAGTTCAGTCGTTCAGTCATGTCCGACTCTTCGTGACCCTATTGACCATGTCACGCCACGCTTTCCGGTCTCTCACTATCTTCCTAACATCACATAACTTCATCTGCAGTGCCTCGAAGATGCCATCTAACCATCGCGTTCGCTGCCTACCCCTTCTCCGGCGACCCTCAACCTTTCCCAACATCAAATCTTTCTCCAGCGACTCCTCTCTTTTCATCAGATGACCAAAGTAGCTGATCTTTAACTTTAGAATTTGACCCTCCAATGAGCAGTCAGGGTTTATGGCCGACAATATTGACTGATTTGATCTTCTGGCAGTCCAAGGAACTCTCAAGAGTCTTCGCCAGCACCACAATTCAAACGCGTCAATTCTTCGGCGGTCAGCCTTTTTCACAGTCCAACTCTCGCATCCATACATCACAACTGGAAAGACCATAGCACGAGTTATACGGATCTTGGTTGGCAGACTAATGTCTCTGCTCTTTACTAAGCGGTCAAGGCTAACCATTTCTCTCTTTCCCAGAAGCAGGCGTCTCCTAATTTCATGGCTGCAGTCTCCTTCCGAGGTAATCTTGGAGCCCAAGAAGAGAAAATCTGTCACAGCTTCCACTTCTTGTCCCTTGATGCTCCAGGACTTGATAGGGCAAGACGCCATGATCTTTGTCTTTTTAATGTTCAGTTTAAGCCCAAACTTCTCACTCTCTTCTTGTACGCGCATCAAAAGTCTCTTGAGTTCCGCTTCACTTTCTGCAATTAAAGTGGTATCATCCGCATATCTAAGGTTGTTGATACGTTTTCCAGCAATCTTCACTCCAGCTGAAGACTCGTCCAGACCGGCCTTCCTCGTGATGCACTCTGCATATAGGTTAAATAGGCAGGGCGACAGTATGCAGCCTTGCCTCACTCCTTTCTTAATCGGAAACCAATCAGTAAGACCATGCCCAGTTCTGACTGTGGCCTCTTGCCCTTCATACAGGTTCCTGAGGAGACAGATGAGGTGAATTGGAACTCCCATCTCTTGGAGAGCTTGCCACAATCTGCTGTGATCTACGCAGTCAAACGCTTTCGCATAATCAATAAAGCAGAAGTAGATGGGTTTCTGGAACTCTCTTGCTTTTTCCATGATCCAGCGAAGGTTGGCAACTTGGTCTCTAGTTCCTCTGCCCTTGCGAAACCCAGCTTGCACGCCCGGAAGCTCCCGATCCACATACTGTTGCAGCCTACCTTGGAGGATTTTCAACATCACCTTGCTAGCATGCCAAATAAGCGCGATCGTGCGGTAGTTGGAACAATCTTTGGCACTGCCTTTCTTTGGAATGGGGATGTAAACTGACCTCCTCCAATCCTGTGGCCACTGCAGGGTTGTCCAAATCTTCTGACATAATGTATGCAGAATGTTAACAGCGTCATGGTTGAGGTTTTGAAGCAACTCAGCTGGAATGCTATCAATTCCGCTAGCTTTGTTCTTAGCAAGGCTGGCTAAGATTTAATGAGTGACAAATGTGTGTCTTATTTCAGGCAACTATACAAAGCTGGGAAAAAGAAGAGCAAAACACCTGTTCAATTCTCATTTTGCATGACATTAAAATTATATTCAAAATTCTATCCAAACTTTTTTTGCATTTTTTTTCTTCCTAACCCCAGTGTAACCCCAGTGTAACGTTCACGTGCCTCGAGTAATCTGCCGACTTTTTCACCGGCTGCGGTGCAGCTTCGGCAGATCAGCCCTCACAGAGTTGCTCAGCATGATGATATTTTTTGTCCAAAAAGTTGCTTTTGTTCAAAATACAACGTACGATATATTTGGCGGCTTTCAGGTAGGCATGGAATACACATGCTGGTCCCACAGAGCGTGATCTCGCTACTCGACTTGTTATCGGAAGCGTGACGTCAAATATGCATTGAAGAAACTCAGCCTCCGCACGCCTCATGTCGATCCCACGCCTGAGGCATAAGCGCTTTACCTCAAGTTGGCTATGTGCTGTTATGTTTCATACAGAATGACGGCAACTAGAATCCGACCGAACCCACCAGCCAATAGAGGCTCGCACGAATCGCACGAATCGCACGAATTGAAGCTGAGCAAGGTAAAACGCCATTACAGTGTCATGTAAACCCACAGTCTCAACACTGACGGATATTCGCAAAGCCTAAGTTTCCGTACTCTGCGTCTATGGGATTCTACACAATCTCAAGAAGACTGCAGCAGGAATAAAGGTGTTAGTGCTTTACGCGTCTAAAAAAAGGTATTGCAAAGTGCACGAGACCTGAGAACAATCTAAAGCCTGGCCACAAAAATGCTGCACATTTTAGAAGAAATGCTACGCGCGATCTGTGGTCAATTTCTGAATGGCAGCAAAAGTCATGTAGTTGAATCATATTAGAGAACTTTGGTGAAGCGGAGACGTAGCAGCGGAGTTCTTCGCCATCATCCTGGTTTCTGCACTCATGCGCAGTGGCCAGGTGGGGATGCGTACCTGCCACCGCGAGTGCTCAGGAGGCGCCCAGATGGTTCAGTATAAGTGCCCATTATTGCGTCTCGGCTTTGCCAGAACTAACTCTTCTTGCAAACAGGCCAGAAGCAGAAACTCTTGACAATCTTCCATGCTTCATCACGTAATCAGTGCTGAAGAGTCTAGCCCATGTGTACATTTGATTTTATTGACATTTTTAACAGACACTCTAATGAATGCCTATATACGGTTACGCGACTATAAAACGCTTGCCAGTCATGTAGCATGGGCAGTGACCTATCAAAGGGGACCGTGCGTTTTGGAGAAGGGGCTGAAGAGTTGCGAGTGAGGGCGTGCGTGCCTGCGTGCAAGCTTTTCACCCTCTCTCTTCATTTTTCAAAAATCGAAAAAAAAAATAATCGAAAATTTACTCGAGCGTTTGATTAGCGTGAAGAGGAAGAAATCCGAAAAAAAAAAAATGGAATAATGTTTCTGTGCTTTTTCAACATGGAGACGAGCAATGTAGGTCAGTTCTCTCCCTGCTCTTTTCAGAGTACGGTGCTGGACTATGTAGGCTAAGACAGAGCCTTGTTGCCACAGCAAATTAGAGTAGTGATCAACATAAAGTAGCGACGAAAGGATAGAATCAGCACGTACGTGTAAACTAGTGTATAACTAACGTATAACTACGAGCTGCCTAAATTCTGCATTGTGGTTACGCTTCTGTACAACTCATCAAATAAGAAAAGTTTCTTGTTAAGTATATTACATTTTATATTTTATTCTGGGCAGCCTCGAGTCGCTCATAAGGAGGGAGATTTCTCGGTTTTTCGCTGACATGACAGCGATGTAGCAGGAGAGGCAATCACAGTGTACCTGCAGAAGGTTTAATAAACTTGATCCATGATTATCAAGACTATATGATTGAAATCCCGGTGACACTCTCAAGCATTCAGCGAGAGATAGGCAACTGAGGAAAGCATTCAGCAAGCGGTGTTCGTAGCAGCTGCCAACTGGACGTGGTGAGCTTGGGCTGATAGCCGCTAAGAATTACGGGATGCTAGAGCTTCAGCTCGACAGACAGTCGCTGCTAAAATAAAAAATGGTAGAGGTTCAACTGTCCTTTAACCACGTTTCACGAGCATAAGCGATCAGCCGTAGCTGCTGTAGTTGCTAGTGCTCCTTTTTGTCACGCCGCCTGGTGGATTCGCCCGACACTACGCTCGCGGACGTCGGCCGCACCACCAAGATGGGGTAGGTGTATGGCGTATACATTTACCTAGATTCAATGAATGAGCGGCGCAGATGAAACTTCATGAAGACGACGATGTTCATTGCACAGCGCGAGAATGTATTTCAGTTAGATGTTGACAGAGACAGTGATATTCGGTGTAGAGCGTCAGTGTGTTGCAGTTTTACACAGGGCTTGATCGACTGTGTCGATAGCGTATAGTTCTCGTGTCTGGGCCAGGGAAGTTTGTTCATTTCTGCGCGGGTTCAGAGCCCGGCCCCGAATATGTTTTTGTGCCGCAGCTGTGGCGAGCGGCAGATGATACTGGCGCATGCGCAGTACCTAGCTTGAGCCGGCTACCTTGGAGAATGAAGACGACGATGTTTACTGCACAGCGTGAGATTTCAAGACCAAATGTTTGGAGCAAGATGACTTTGAGGTTTGGCATGGGAGAAATAGTTTGCGCTCTAAAAATGGCTGAGGCACTTAATACTTGAGCAACTTGAAGTTCTGGGCCAGTTGGTAGGTCATGATTTACAGGGGATGCTTAGCGCGAGACAGATGAGAACAAGAGAGGGACATGGGACGAGCGCTCGTCCCTTGTCCCTCTCTTGTCCTCGTCTCGCGCTAAGCCCCCCTTTATAACGCCTAATACTACTTACGTGTATAAATGCGAAGACATAGCACCGCGGATATGATGTTTTCGAGCATTGTTTATACATGTAATAAAGTTGTTCTGCTTGTATTGCATTTGGTGTATGAGTGTAACACCCCAGTGGCCGCGCGAGCCTTCGTAGAGCCATTTAAGAATGCTGTCACTTGAGCGCTGTCGCAACTTAGTCACACGGCGGGTGGTCTGATGATGACGCCCGCTCCCTCCAAAGCTCCTCCCCGTTGCGACGTTTTTCCGCTGGGCGCACGCTGTTCGTTTACTTTGCTTTCTCTGCCGACGCTAGCTCAGTGTTCAGGGCACCCGGCTATAAGTTGGAGTACCCGGTTTCAAACCCAACCGCTTTTGATGGCGGAAAACCGCAAAAAGGCGTCCGTAAGCTCAGATGCTTGCCCGTTAAAGAACACCAGGTGGTCCCTCCTCCCCCAAGTATTCCGGCGCCCTTCACTACGCATCTATTTCTTCTTTCAATCCTACCTTCTTCCCTTCTCCTACGGCGCGTTCGAGTGTCTGCCTAGAGAGAGACAGTAACTGCGCCTTTCCTTTCCTATAACCACTTTTCATTTCCTCTCGCACCTTCTCCGGCTATGTTCTCCTGCGCCTTCTCCGGCTATCCCCACTTGAGAGATCATTTTAGGGAAATCCAGCCGGAACAACCAGGATAAACAACAATAACTGACAAACACAGCGCTGCGTTTATCCTTTATTCTCGGTTGTTCTTGGTTCTTTTCTGCGCTGGTTTTTCCTAAGATGAACTTATTCCAGCTGTCCCAGTTCGCAGTGCCCACTCAAAGAGCCGTAGAGATGGCGAAAAGTGAAGAGGAGTTTGTTTTTGTACGATGGCGCTGACTACAACTACATATTTTATCATAATGAGATATATAATGGTTTCGACTATAAAGATAAATGACTAAGTTAGTAATGTTTGTCAAATGATGCAAATCGCAGACTTGGAAAACCCAGATATGAATTTAATTACACGACTGTAGGCAGGTGAAGACCCTGTGAACGCGGGGACTGGATGCGAAAAGTTCAGCCTCGAATCGGTAACCCTGAAATCAGGGGTCTCCTCAAAGCAGAAAACGAGGTGAAGGTGAAGGACTCGTTATGGCGCACTACGCACGGAGGAAGCGGAAAAACGTTTAGTCACTGACCAAGCCAACGAAGAAGAAAGACGTTTCGAAAGCCATACAGATTCCATCATCACAATGAGGTAGACAAGATGAGTAAGTGGCATTTTAAAGGCGAAGTTTGCGACGTAATGGTAGGCGCGTTGTCCTCGTTGTCTCATACAATCTGTTGTGAATTTTTGTGCGTGCTAAGCAAGCGAAAGTTTTACAATACATTCATTTTTGTCGTCACGATAATGGTCCTTGTGTCAGTCTGTGAACTTGCACATTTCGATGATGTGGACCTGGCAGCAGCCGCTGCAAGAAATCTGGATTTCTTGGTCAGTCACTGCAAATATTTTTCACTTCTACGCCTGACCAGGCAGATTTTTGTCGACATTTATTCGATGAAGTTAAAAGTGTTTGGATGAAGAAAAACATAGTTTGAATGCCAAATTTTATTTATTTTATCTGCGGCTATTCACTGAAGTGGGACATTATTGGCGTGATAGTTTGAGTAGAAGACAATTTCATTGAAATGTGATCGTAAGATTGACAACCGCATGTATTCATTCCCATTGGAACGCATGACCTCCGCAAGCAGCGTGCTATTTCGCTCCAACTTAAGTACAGCGGTGGATGTCTCGTGCTGGCTTGTTAGTGTATTCTTGTTAATTTCAAAAGTTACTTAGATGAACAACTGGCGTTAAGACCGTTCATCCGAGCTGGTCATTCCGGGAAATGCAAACTTCCTGTTTTTACTTGTCTTTTTCCGAAAACAAGATTCCACCTATAGCTGCATGAATCTTTCTGCTTAATATTTTAGGGAAGGGGGGGGGGGGGGGGGGGAGTATGCGCTGCGAGGAAATACTTTCCTTACTTCAAATTGCGCCCAACATCAATCACTTACTCGCATAAATGTTAACACAAAAAAAGTATACGTTAAAAAAATGACCTTTGGACATTGTGCGAAGCACTGTTTCTATATTGAGTTCAGAAACCTGAAGTAATATTGTGTAGCTTTTTGTAAGAGCAATAATTTCATTTTTCTATTTCTTTGCTTTAATCAGTGATGTTTATCACGAAAAATATCATGAACAGCGGCGCAGGTATTTTCAGATTATCTTCGAACAAACAAAATACAAACTATAATGTTAACAATTCCCAGAATTCGCTTGGTGAATTATATATCGCTCCTTAAGAAAGCCGACATTGTCGGCGCTTCTAATCCCTCTACGCATTTTTCATCCAACAGCGGCTGTAACCATGTGTGCCTATGGCACCCATAGTTACAGCCATGTATGCTACAGGCACTTTTAGCCATGTCTACTCATACGCTCGCATTCGCCAGCTATCACTTAAAAAAAAGAAAAAGAAGTATATGTGAGCAGGGGTTTTTCACGCTAATTGAAATCGGAGTAACTCCTCTGCTTCTACAGCCTATCTCTTTTCCCTGGAGATTGTTCACTCTTAATCACGCTTGTATTAATTGATTCCCACTGTAGATTTTTTGTAGATTTCCGCGTCTCTCTTCTAACCACATTGAACGCGTGGTGAAGAATCACAACGGATTGCCACAAACGTAAACAAGGAAGCTTCGCGTTAGTGCTGACGTCACTCGAATGATCGTATTTCTTGTGTGTCTGTGTGTGCGACTACCATCGCACATTCTGCATACTGCTGACCATTTGGAGAGCTTTGTTGTCTGCAAGGCATGGAATGTCTAGCAAATTCATGCCGACGCTTCATTCGGACATCAGCGCGACGGGTGTTTTAGCCTGATAACTACAGTGCTACGGACCTGTTGATTTTTTTCTCCTCTCTGCCCGCATTGTGCTCCACATGTGCAAACAATACACACTTTCATCCTCAAATGGTTCCTTTTTTATTTTAATAAAGTACTTCCTCTCTCTATCCTGAAAGAAAGCATAAAATGCGATCAGGCACAATTTGTGCTATTTTTTTTTTTTAACAAAACTGTCGCAATCTTCGATCTTATTGGACGACCGGAAGATGTAGGACCATCCTTTCGGGGGCTATTCTTACAAGACGTCAGCGCCGAGTTGAGCGCATAACACTTCTTGAATGAAACGGAGCGCTCAAAGTAGATTATGTTATCATGAGCTTCACGTGAGGTTCCACTTTATACTCTTAAGCGCCACGTAACGTATCTCGTTATATTCGTAAGGAGAAAGTCACTCTGCATCTGAAAACATGAACAATAGAGACAAACTGGCCCGTGCGCTTAACTCGATGTACTAAAGGTCACATTTTTCATCATCTACGTAACTTCAAGGCTATTATACTTCCTCTTACTAGCTTGCACCATTTCATCGATATATAATTTTTTCTCGCAGTCCAATCATTGGAAAGACGAATGAATTCTTACGTTTTCTTCAGCGGACATAAGAGGATTCATAAATGACTTCTGCAAATAAAAGTCCATTCACAAAGTTGTATTTCTCAATCGCGTAGACTGAATACGTTGTTTTAACAAAAATAATCATTTACGCTTCTAGGTTTGAGGAGTGACGTCCCCACATTTTGTTATTAAAGCGTGTTATGATTTTGGCATATATTTTGGAGGCCGCTGTTTGTTCGCTTGTTACGTAAGCAATCTTCAACGCATAAAGGCGAAAAAGAAGCAAGTATTAGACCTAAGCACCTTGAATCGACTACAAAGACAACCCACTAGAGCACTTTGTTGTCATATATACTCGAATCTTAGCTTCACACTAACCTTTCTATTGACTATATTAACTGCATACAAGCAAAGTATACGTGCACCAGAGATTAACCCTCAGCACAAGGCGCTTTATTCGCGAGAAATTTTGATGTTACAAACTCAGGTGTAATACTACATATTAACGTTAGCAACGTTTGGAAGCACGCAACACAGACACACAAAGAAGTTGAAGGTGAGAAAGCCGTCGTCGTAATTAGGAGTAATGTGAAAGTCGTGTGTTCGGATCCAAGATTTTATGTTACCGAGCTTGTGTTTGCTTCTGCTCCGTGTTAAATACATCTAAAATCACCATGCAACTAATTTTCAAATCTGATGAACGTAACTACAAAAATTGTCTTATGTTTTATTCTTTTAGGCTACTCTTAGATCCGTTTAAACCTCATTTCCCTCTTCTCACCGGAGGTTAGTAACGAGTTAATTAATGCGTCAATGCGCTTTGCCGGTGCGACCAAAGGATTTTTTTTTTTTCGTCGCATTTTTATTATTCATCTGATCCAATGACCAGCCTTGGCGGTAGTGAGGTCGGGAATAGATGGATGTGATATTCACGTACTTATTCACAGCCCTGGCTCCATTGCGCCCAAAACAACGCGCCTTCTTTTTTTTTTTTTTTTAATTATTAAAATCAAGTGCGGCCTTCTACAGGGACTACCGTTTTTCTATTAGCCGAGGGCTGTGGAAACAGATCAACTTTGTAACGCAGAAACGTGCCTAAGCCAAAATTCTGGCGCCCTCTATCGTAAATCGCCTCGGAATGGCGTGGCTTATACCGCGGTTGAACTCCTGTCGCCTTCAAGGTGCGCCAAGGAGACGTACAGTCGTGAGCAAACGTGGTATACAACACTCAGTCGGTGGCGGAGCTCGGAAAAACTGCATCGAAATGCCATCTAGCGACAGCGTAAGGGACAGCGAGATAGACACATTCATGTAGATAAAAAGGGGCACCGCCGCTATTGTCTCGATCTTAGATAGCTGTTGCTAGACAAAACTGGGATGCAGTTTTGTCGAGCTCTGCCATCGGTTCAGTGTTGTATACCACTTTTGCTCACGACTGTACGTGGACACAACACGCCGGGACACTGCGATGCTACGCATAAAAATATATCCCCCCCCCCCTCCTCCCTTCCTCTGTCACCCTCATATCGGCGTGCATTGTAGCATACAGTGTTACTTCCATGCGCGAAAATGAATCAGTCAGTAAGTCGACATGCTGGTCGACTGCTGTCTGTTGCCGCATCTGTTAGCAGGTATTGGCAATAGCGAGAGCTTGACTTTGCTTGACTCATCCACAAGTGGGGAGCAGGTTGAGCGCTGTAGGACTCTGGTATAACCTTTTAAAAAAAAAGCTTATATTTTTATGGCGCTGCATCCCTCTCAACAAAAGGTTTGTAGCCCTGAGACGTTAGCCTGAAAAAAAAAAAAATCAGTCAGAACCCTAGTGCGGGCTGGTTTGTTCATATTTGAGCAAGGCGCTGTTTTACTTTGATGGACACCTAAAGTTGCTTTACAAGCAAGCGAACGTAGAAACATAATGCCTCCTGATAACTCAAAGCAATGAAGTAAGAAAAAGGCGAAGATGACGCGATTGGAGAAACGCAGGCGTTGTTCGCTGCCGCACTGGTGGTACCGCACTGGTATTGCACTAGTGCAGAGCGATACTGTCAAGCGAGGGGGAGCTAAAAACGAGTGATGCCCAGAGCCATTAGAAAGCAACCGGTGGCGAAGGTGGCAGCTCGTGCAGTTAGAAGTCGTCGAAGCCTGAACGATTATGATTCCCTATACAGCTCTGTTCAGTGCCGGTACAAATCTTGCATAGGGCACCCTCCGTCCGATTCAGAGCGAAGGTCATCAACATTCAGTCATGTAACGGTCATGTGTCACCACATGATCAGCTCTAGGCACTTATAGCAGCGCTCCCGCTGTGGTCATTGCGGTGGTCCAGGACCAGGTTGCCACAGAGTCTGTACGTCTTAGACTTCTCTGAACGCATTATCCGCCGGGTTGGCCTGGTGGTTACGGCGCTCGACTATACTGTTCCCAAGGATGCGGGATTGAATCCTGGCCTCGGCGGCTGCTTTTCGATGGCGGCGAAAAGCAAGACACCCGTGTACTGAGTGATGTCAGTGCACGTTAACCCCCCCCCCCCCCCCCCCCCCCCCCCCCCATGTGGTCAAAATTACCAGATTCCCCGACTGTGGCGATCCTCATAGCCTGAGTCTTATTGGGACGTTAAACTTCACAAACCAAACCAAACCTTTAGCGAGACGGGCGGCAGCACAACAACCATATTCGCTGAGTTCGAAACTGAATTTTTTAACTCCCCGATAGAACACCGCGAAAGCAGAGTTAATCACTTTTTTTTTGTTTTGGGCTTCAATAAATTCCTTGATTTTCAGTTCTTTATTGTCTCTTCAAAATAATGGCGGTAATAATTAGATGCTATACTTCGATTTCAGGTTCAGGGACAAATCAGATTATTCAACAACTGCAACAAAAAAACTTATACTTCGGTCTCTTTCGGGTAAATTTTGTAGAAAACGCAACTGACAATAACTGCTTCTTTGTATGTGTTGCTTGAACGCTGTATCTTTTTCTTACAATTTTATTAAACAATATAGAACTACCAGGTCCCACAAAAAAACTGTTTGCCCAAATCATTATCTTTTTTTTTTCTCCCCTTAAGGCATTTATTACCGCACCGATGTTTAGCGCGATCATATCTGTGATATGCTTGGATGCCTTTGTTTGTGCAGTAAGAAAATATCAACTCATCATTGACAAGGTGATTTTGAACGCAGGACAGCTTTGGAGAATCTGCCTTCCCTCCTCCACATTTTTTTTCTCTCACAATCTTGATGTAAAGACTTCGTTAGCGTTCGCGATGCTCTTAAAGTGCCAGAGGGACTTTGGGACTGCATCTGTGCTAAGCCTATTGATCTAAACGGGACTCTTGGGAGTGTTTTCACACTAAGTCACTGTTCCAATTTACTGTGACAGATGTTTAAAAAAAGAACAAACTTTGAAAGCATTTCAGAGGTCTGCATGGGAGAAATGTGAAAGTATGTGCGGCGGCTATTCGTTAGTAGCTCCTAGAGCGTCATGAATCAGCACTTTTGAGGACACTAGTCATGACTTTGATTGACTTAAACAAGTCATGAACTCCATAGTCATGCATATTGGGTCTCCGATTTGACTGAATCCTGACAATTGGCTACGACCCATGACTAAACTTTAATGACTCACATGGCATGACTAGCCATGACATAACGTTTATATACCACTTGTCACTACATACACATTCATGACTACCAGACTCCTCTTAATGTGTCATATCACACGTTTCATTTTGCTTTCACATTTTGCCTCCATGTCTTGCTTTCACGTTTGGCGCGCACATTTTTGCAAACATAGCCAAGTAGGGCTTTGGGTCTAATAGTAAAGTAAAAATGTAATAGGATAATAAGTTATCCTTTACTTTCTTCGCTGTACCTTGCTCTTAACAGCTTTTGAAGGAAGGGGCATCTACGAATAGAAATCGGGTTTACCTTGATATTTCAGAAATTTCCCCGGGGCGCAAGAATGAAGTGAAACACAGAAAATGAAAATTTCTAATTGCACGGTCAGCGAACTTAGTTCTCCTTCTTTTAGACTTTACCTGATGAAAACTAAAGTCAAAGCAAATCGTATTTTATTATAATTATTTTTCTAAATATTCGCGTTCTTACCACTCGCACAGTCGTTCTAATAAAGTTTGTTAATTTCGAGGTCTCAACTACGTGTATCTGCTTTTCCTGAAAGCTAGTACCATTCTTAGAAGCCTAATAACGCCCCATCGAAAGACGAACTTCTGGAGCCTGTCAGTATCATTGCGTTGGACAGCAGACGAAAAGCGGGAAATATTTACTGCACTGTACTGTACCTTATACATCCTTCCTTGCCCGAAAATACGCACGTGTTATTCTCATCCAGTGCTTTCCTCTGCAGCAATCGATCCTAGTAAACAAAAAGTAAACAAAGCAAAACCCCTTTCAGAGCACTCGGCTTGCCCCGCCGGGGTGGCGCAGTGGTAAGACGCCCGACTACCGTGCCGGAGTTCCCGGGTTCGAACCCGACCTCGGCGGCTGCGTTTCGATGGAGGCGAAACGAAGTGGCGTCCGTGTGCTGTGCGATGTCAACGCACGTTAAAGATCCCCAGGTGGTCGAAATTACTCCGTAGCCCTCCACTACGGCTCCCCTTTCTCTCTTTCCACTTTCACTCCCACCTTCCTCCCTTCCCTTACGGCGCGGTTCAGGTGTCCACAGAGCAAGTGTGACAGTTACTGCGCCTTTCCCTTCCTGTGAACCAACCAACCAACCAACCAAGAGCACTCGGCATTGACAAGATGGCTTTGCCGCATTAGATATCTTACAAAGGCAAAGCCAGCTTTGACGAAATTCTGTTCATAGCCACATCGCGGGAAAATGTTCGTATCATACCTCAAATGGTTTACTACACCAGCAATACAGCTTGATTACTTGGCGTGTGGTAAAAGAAAATGACAAAATAAAAAAATGACGAATTGTTTTTGAACAAGAAGTTATCAGGGAGAGATAAGCTAGAAAAGGTTTTGATAAAGTGCTCCTCAATGCGAGTACAATGGTAGAATGCGACGAAATAACAATATGATTGTATTGAAGCGTCAACAAAGAAATAGTTATAAAGCAATTAAACTAGTAGATACTCATAAAGATGCTCACGTTTTCCAGCTCTCCAATATGTTAATGTAACACCAAGACGCTGTGTCAATAGTAGACGGAACTGAGCTAGGCTCCTGTGAAAAAATAAATTCAGTGGTACGAAGTATTCTCGCACATACAGTGAAGCACCGGACCTCTTCAAGAATCGTTGGTGAAGAAACAAAAGCCCGGGGGCCAGCCAACCTATAGGGATTTAAAGCCACCGCATTTACTTCGCCAGCATTTCTTGAGAGACAACTTTGCTGAGTGTTGATTCTGTAGACTCTCAAAACACATCGGCATGTGGAAAGAAGAGATAAACAGGTAGAAGGGGAGGTGTCCGGAGGTGAAGCGGATAGGGGAGGGGGTGGGGAGAGAGTCTTGAAGCAAGCGATCTGCATCCGGCTCCAGAGATCGCGCGGCTTCCTTTCGCGGGAGGAGCGCGATTTACAATTCTCCGGAAATCGCCGACGTGCGTGTTAGGCTACGCAACAACGTCAGCTAGATACACCGGCCCAGACCGACAGGGGCGGCTGCGGACTGCATTGTTTATCGGTGCCCCGTGGAAGCTGCATCCGCAGACGCCGCATCCACAGACGCCACAGTGCCGACACATGTCGGCAGAAAGAAACACGGCGCGAACAGCCGGGCATACAGAGTAGAACAAGAACAGCAGCAGCAGCACCACCACCGGAGACAGAAACAGCGGCGCACAGAGATGAAAGCCTTCCCGACGTCGCACGAGAGCTCGGCTCGTGGGGAAGCCGAGTTCCTGCCTCCGGCCAAAGGGAAACACTCCCGTCTCAGCTGTCTCCAGTTAAAGCATCGATCGAACTCCGTGGCAGGAGGAGAGATCGAGGTGGAAGCGTTGGAGAAGGAGAGTAGAACGGCTTGGAACGAGAGGGCGGAATGAACTCGATCGCTCAAGCCCCGCCCCCTCTGAGCCCGCCCTCAGAGCGGCACCGACCAATGAGGAGCTGTGGAGGGGAGACCCATCTAAGCGAACGCGAGCGCGATCTCAATTTGCGCGCTCTAACGAAGCGGTAATTGAAAGAGGGTTCGTGAGTCACGCTTCGCAAGAGAGTGGCTGCAACAGGGGGAGGGAAGGAAATGGTTGGAGGGAGGGGGGGTAGTAGTCGCAGCTAAGATAAAACACTTCCTTCCCCTGGCCACTCCCGCCCTCACTTCATCCTCCCGACCGCTCGCCCATCTCCATCCTCCGCACTTTTGCAGCGGCAGCAGCAGCGGCGCAGGAACCGGTGCGACCGCGCGCTCTCTGGCTCCGTCTCTATCTGCGGCACGGGCTACGGCTCCGGCTAGAAACCTCGGGGGGCGCAAATCGCATTTGCAGCGCGCTCGCAGCCACCTCCCCCTCGGGCTCTTCGAAGAGCGGGCTTCTAGCGAACTCGACCAGCGAGAGCACAAGCCGTGGGGGGGACAGAGACGAAGGGTGGTGGCGGCGCAGGCTGATTGCGTTGGCATGCTGGCCCGGAGCCGGAGAGTTGGATGAAGAAGCGGGGGAGGAGGCACTGCACGTGTCTTCTTGCTTGTCTCGCGGAGTTCGCCTAATGCCACACCGCACGTTTGCGTTTTTCCATTAAGGAGAGCGTCAAGGCACGTGCCTCCATAACCGAGTACGCGTGTTTATGAACCAGCGCTCGTCTTTCAATATTCAAAGGGGATAAGCAAAGCACAAGCTTCCGCGACGGTGCTACGCAGCTTTATGCACGGGTGAGGTGTGTCAGGCCGAAAGGTGCAGAATGGCGCTCAGCAAAGTTCTTTTGTGCTCATTTTCTTGTTTTCAGCTTCCAGAAGCGCGCACACGTGCGCATGCGCGCGCGCGTACGACGCCTAGCGCGGGCTCCCCAAGATGTGGACGACGCCGAAGAAAACAATTTTCGAAGCGGAAATTTCGCGGAATTCGTCCCTCAGAAAAGATTTAAACGAAATACAAAAAACTTAGAAACTAGGTAATATAACTTCTTACGAGCAAACATTTTTGAGAAGAAAAGTCGGCTATCGTAAAGGTACACCACCAGTGATTTTGAAGGGAATAAAAAAAAAGTGCTAAGTTCAGCATGGAGAGGCCATTCGTGCTAGTTCTAAAAAGTGGTAACAGAAAGAAGAAACAGCAGAGTACGCAATATCCGATTGTTTCATTATAGGTGGCGAGATAAGAAAGGGTGACAGCGTGTTTAGCACGCCTGGTGCTTCATCGATCCATGACCGGAGGCGAGCAAAGATCCAAAGACAGCGTCGGTTGCTTTCCTTTGGTCGCCGCGCGGGAGTTAGCACTATTCCCGAACTCCATTGGGACAAGACTTCCCGTAGGACACAGTGTCCAAGCACCTAACGTCCTCCAAGTAAAGCGCGACTCTGACGAAGCTTCGCGAAGGAGGAGGGCACAACCCAACATCGCTCGGCTAGAGCTGGGAGCGTTAAAGACGACCGAGGTCCCACTCATTCCCCGGAGTTCGTCGGTGTTTGGCGCACCCGGCGTAGAAACAGAACAGCTAGAAGCAGGAAGAGCGTAAATGCACAGGCTGCAAAGAAGTGAGGGGGGGAGGGGGAGCTCTAAACATAATTTCGCGTCTCCAGGTGACGGCGCCATTCGGAGTTGAGGTAACTTCAAACAAAGCTGTATCATTCTGTACAAACTTGAATTATTATCGTCTGCATCCGCCTAATAAACAGGCGTCGGCTTGAGTACTGTATTAAAAGATAAGAAGCATAATCTATTCCAACTGCGGTTCGCATCTTCATGGCAACATTAAGTATGTTTTAATGTATTACGCTCTCATTGTGTAAGTGTATCCTCTCTCTGGTGTACCACAAGGGTTAGCTTTGAGCTCTTTCTTTTTCTTCCCTAAATCGATGGTATTGTTTTGAATGTTACCTGAAAAGTTCGACTCCATGCTGGTGATTGCGCGATTGACAACGACGTATTAAGTTTCTCTGATGCAATGAACCTTCAACCTGGCTTGGTAAATGTTCTAATTCAGTTAATGTTCTAAATATCGCATGTCTTTAAATTTTCAAAATGCTTACTTGGCTAGCTCAGACTAAAGGGTAACGTGATTACAAGACGATGATCAGTAAATATGTAGAGTTAATGTGCGTTAAATGTCTGGGTATAAATATATTCGCTTTTACTTCTCATCAATTTTTTTTTTTGTAGATGATGCGGCTTGAGTGCGTTCGGGCCAAAGCTTGCACAATTCTAAATTTCCTAAAACGTAATTGCAATAAAGCCGCAGCTGTTATAAAATAATTCTTGCATCCCCCTCACGTAAGGTCTGTTCCTGAATGTGCTTTGTGCAGTGGGGTCCCCGTAGTATTTGCTTTTTATTGATATTTTTGCAGCCGCCATGTTTATCTGGCAGCTGCTATACTTTTACTCTGCTGCCACGTTTTTCAAGAACCATCTCGCTTGGGATCTCTTATGCAATCGAAGAAAACACTTTAGGTTGGAAATGATGAATCGCATCTGCTTTCAAATGCTGAACGTGAGCAAAACAGCTGTCTGCGTAAATTTCTTTTCTTTTTTTTTTCATCCATATGACTATGACTTCATCATCATTATTGGAAACTCAGTGAGGTTAAATGTCGGAGAAATTCATTTTAATAACTTTTTTTCCACTGGCGACCAAGAACTGCAGCACACCTTGATCAATTAAGCATAGCGTCTAAACAAAGACGACGAAGGAGCAACACAGTCATAGAACTGGACAAGAGCTGAGAGAACACAGAGACAATGATGAAATGGAAGACGATTGAACCGGTGTTTCCAATTCGCTCGCTTGCAATGTGTCAATAAATTAGAGGACAACAACATCAACTGCTGTGCGCAAGAAAGAGAATCGGAGAGAGAAAGCCGGGAGTAGGAAGGAATAGAGAATGGCATGCAGAAAGCAATAAAAGAAGTAAGAAAAATCTGGAACGAATGCGATGCGAGATTAGATGCATCAAAGAGGTACAGTCATGAGCAATATGAGCAAGAACAAACTTTTTGCACAAAATTGCGAACATTCTTGAACATTCTCTATTAACTATGATGGCTATTTACGGATATCATGCATCCAAAGGAAGCCTATTTAAAAATCTAGATATTCTGTTCTTGTCAAACAAAATTATAGAGTAATCAATAAATGAATGCTCAAGCTTTGTTATAACTCATATTGCTCATGACTGTACGCTGAAAGGGAAAGGTGATGTGAGACTGACAATTCCTTCCGAGATGCGAGTACATAATCGTATGAGGAAAATTGAAATTTTAAAATTCTTCCAGAGATCGCATACCTCCTGGATAGGAAAAAAATTCCACTGCGCGTCTCTACTGCCTGTAGTCGGCTAAGGGACCTAATAGACAATCCACTGTTAGACGCATTTGGGTGAGAGTGACAATTTGTTTTCACAAGGGTTGGAACAGGTTATTTGGCGTCACCTTTGAATATTCTACTGAAGGTAGCTTCCACGCATTCATATCGGATGTGTGACGCGGTGCACAGCCATCCACTTGTGTGTGTGTGTGTGTGTGTGTGTGTGTGTGTGTGTGTGTGTGTGTGTGTGTGTGTGTGTGTGTGTGTGTGTGTGTGTGTGTGTGTGTGTGTGTGTGTGTGTGTGTGTGTGTGTGTGTGTGTGTGTGTGTGTGTGTGTGTGTGTGTGTGTGTGTGTGTGTGTGTGTGTGTGTGTGTGTGTGTGTGTGTGTGTGTGTGTGTGTGTGTGTGTGTGTGTGTGTGTGTGCGTGCGTGCGTGCGTGTGTGTGTGTGTGTGTGTGTGCGTGTGTGTTGTACGAACTTATAATTATATTTTCCTGTTCCTCGGCCTTACTTGCAAATGGAACATTTTTCATCCCCCCCCCCCCCTGCTATAATGCTGTCGGGAGCGGTCAAAAGTGACATCAATAAAAATAAACCAATAAATAATCAATAATTAAAAAATACGCAATAGTACTATTATCGAAAAGATGCGCATTACATGCAAAATCATTTTTCGTCACCGTACCTGTGCGATGCGCTATTTAAAGCCCTGTTCGTTGGAGTAGCCGATGAATTACCGGCGCTCATGATACATGAAGGTCATTTTTCTGTCCTCTTTCTTCATCGGCAGCCATAGAAATGATGGTGTACTGTTAAAATACGTTAGGTGACAGTTATAAACAACGGAGTTTATTACAGCGACACTAGGAAAGAAATGAACGTGTATTGTATCGATAGATTAACGTATATACAATGACAGAAAATGGGCTCTTACTTAACACGGAGCTTTTTATAGTTTACAAGAGGTCCAAAATGAAACAAAGGTTTTTCACGAGTATAAGCCATCGGCAGCAGCAGCAGTCGGCGCTGCCACTTCGACCTTGGCTCGCTTCCGTGCTTCATAACCTTCTCGGCAACAGCTAGTTTGGCTTTTCGTTGTTCCATGGTATCAGCGGCTTTTCTGGCACGGCTGCGATGTATATCTTTAGCGAGAGTGGCCTAATTCCTCTGGTGGCCACGCCGCCTGGTGAATTCGCCAGACACTACGTTCGCGGACCTCGGCCGCACTCGCCCGGCGTATGTAAACGGCGTATTTAACTAGGTTCAATGAAGGAGCGGCGCAAATGAAACTTCATGAAGACGACGATGTACAGTGCACAGCACAAGAGTGTGTTACAGTGGAACTTGATAAATACGACAATATTTGTAGCACAGCACGAGAGTGGGTTGCTGTTTTACACGATGTACCATTATCCAGGGGCACAACAACAACAACACGAGACGTGACCAGAAGCGGTGATAGCATGGTGCTCTCGTACCAGATATACTCATCTGTTCGTTCTTGGGCGAGTTCGAAACACAGTCACAGCAATGTTCTTTTGCGGCGCAGCTGTGGCGAGTTGAAGATAATGGTGCATGCGCGGTACCTAGTTAGTGCAGATGAATGACATTGGAAAAATAAGACGACAGTATTTGCTTCTTAGCGCGAGAGTTTAAGGTCAAATGTTCGGAGCCATATAACATTGAGATTTTGCATGGGCGAAATAGAGCTTACGTGCTAAAAACTGTCCTTAGTTGATACAGTTTTAACGCGATAGCGTTAAATACTCCGTTTACCAGTAAATCCAGCGTCGGCGTTGTGAGGAAAAAATCACGAGCGCTGGCAGGAAGAAATGGTGCTGGCAAGCGGTAGCTGGCAGCTGACATATTCGAGCACTGATTGGACGTAGTCAGATGTTACGTTTGACAGGAGCCGCCAACTCGGTCTCCTTTTTTTATATGGAAGGTGATATTAAAATCAGCCTGTAGGGCCTTTGCATTCTGAGTGAGGCATGTAAACCCTAGGCCACGCAAGCGCGTAGATTTTTAGAACTTCTCGCGCTGCACTTCATCCAGCATGCAGAGGAGCAGAAATGCCGGGAAGATAGGGTTTTGGATTTCTCTTCGCTATTTTTGAGCGCGTGGAGTCAGCCGTATCTTATACGCCTGTTTTCGAAGTAAACACGGAAGAAATGCTGTGATTTTTTAGTACCAGGCTAACACTTGCATAAAATTCACTAAAACAGAGAAATACGCGTTACTGAAGGTTTTAAACCTGCCCACAGGGAAGAGTATTGCGGCGGAGCTACCGATTCCGAAGCAGAATCCGCATTTTCGGCACAAAAGTAGAGAATTTGGACGCGAAACGTCGTCCTCTCCACATGACCGTGGTGGATAAAGTGTTTCTTAACCAGCGTAGACGACGGTTCTATCTTTCTATTTGGCTGATGCAGAAAAACTCTAGGAGTTTTACTAAGAACAAAAATTGGATTCAGCGTTCCGCAGTGTTCCCTTAAACTACGTCGTCATCACCACCATCATCATCAGCAGCATCACTATGCTTATTGCAAGACGCTCTCTCATATATTTCGAACTAGCCCGGTCCTTCACCAGCTGCAGCTTATTATGCCAGTAAAATTACTAACCTCATCTACCCACCTAACACCTAACATTTTGTGGCTCCTTGCTACTTTAAAGTTACGATCTTTTGGTATCCATACAGTTACACTTATCGACCACTGGTTATCTTACCTCGAACCACATGCCCTATCCACACTCATCCCCTGTTTAATGTACCAAGAACTCGCTTTGATATGGTATGGTATGGTATGGTATGGTATATACGGTATGGTGTAATATTGTATGATATGGTATGGTAAGGTATATATGGTATGGTATGGTATGGTATGGTATGGTATGGTATATACGGTATGGTGTAATATTGTATGATATGGTATGGTAAGGTATATATGGTATGGTATGGTATGGTATGGTATGGTATGGTATGGTATGGTATGGTATGGTATGGTATGGTATGGTATGGTATGGTATGGTAATAAGGGAGTAATTACTCATTGCATCCACCCAAGCGCAGCCATACGGCTACAAAGGAAAGCTATACAGCTTTCTCAGAAACTTCGTAGTTAAAGAAAAATTCGTCCTGATCCGGGAATCGAACCCGGCACCACCGCCTTTCCGGGGAAGTCGCTCTACCGACTGAGCTAACCAGGACGGTCAGCAGATCAGATGGTAGGGCGAGAGCGAATTGATCTATAACTCGAAGTGGGAACGGTGTTGGTCAAATATTTAGGGAAATCCCCCAAGGTGGAGTAGATTTGTAATAAGGGAGTAATTACTCATTGCATCCACCCATGGTATGGTATGGTATGGTATGGTATGGTATGGTATGGTATGGTATGGTATGGTATGGTATGGTATGGTATGGTATGGTATGGTATGGTATGGTATGGTATGGTATGGTATGGTATGATATAGTGCGTTATGGTATGGTATGGTATAGTGCGTTATGGTACGGTACGGTATGATATAATATACTATGGAATGGTATCGTGTGGTATGGTTTGGTTTATGGTTTATGAGGTTTAACATCCCAAAGCGACTCAGGCTATCAGAGACGCTGTAGTGCAGGGCTTCGGAAGCTTCGACCATCTGGGGTTCTTTACTTGTAATGACATACACATAACACGGGCGCCTAGCTTTTCACCTCCGTCAAAAAACAGCCGACGTGGCCGGTATTCGTTCCTGCCTATCCTTGGGCACAGTATCCCAACGCTTTAACTGCTGCACCACAACGGCGGGGTATAGCGTGGTATGATATGGACACAATTTTTTTGTTCAATGCGTTTATTTTTTTTTTTCATAGAAGGAAAAAGATGCATTTTGAACTATGTAAATTCACCTACGTGCAATGAATATTATATAGTTGGACGTCTTTTCTCATGCTGACCTAATTTCGGTTTCCAGAGCTGAAGATGGCTTACGATATCAAATTTAGCTTCGGGACAAGTGAGGCGCGCAAAACTGGCACATAATCGATATTTTGTCGTTGCATTTTACCTCAACCCTTACGCTAGCTTGCCTCAAGAGCCGGAATGACAACAAAAGAACGAGCAGATATAATAGCGTGGTTTGTTCATAATTAAGGTCTCAGCACTCGGATTTTAATTATAAGTAGCACAGGAGAGGAAATCAAATGATTAATTATTTACTGGACGGGTAAATTGTTTTTGACTGTGGTGTCATTAACTCGCACTCATTTCCTGGCTCCCACTGCTCCTTTTTTTGCAAAAGCTACTCTAAAGTCAGTATCGAATTCCAATAATTAGCTTTAATTATTACCATCAGCAACAACGCGATCATGCGCGTGCACATGCTGGTGCGCAGCAGACGCGCGGAAGCCCCATTGGTGCGCGCTCGATCTCCATCAACTCTAGGGATGGAGCCATCCTTGCGAAATTCGCGTTCCGGGGTTTCCATCAATTCTCCTCATTAAGCAGCCGGATGTTGGCCATCGCAGCTACTCAGCCGTCAGCTCTTTCGCCGTAATTATAACACTTCCGTTCGTTACCGAATTGCAAATTCGTTACCGTACAGTGCGCTTCGCATGGAGCTCGCATCGTAATTAAACGGAAATTGAAATTAATCGTGCAGTTAGGCAACTGGCTTATCTATTTTCTGACCATTCGGGACGGTACACCACTGATAAACAAATACTTTAAAAATGTATATTTTGTTTCTCGGAAGTAAAACCTAAACGTTTACCCGTAGTCCATCCAGCATGACATTGATTTCTTAATGACCTAATATTCCAGCGAAAATATTTCATTAGCCTCTTAAGCGCCGGACATGCGGAAAAGATATTCATCAGTGAGGTCCATAGCTGGTGAGACTAAACCCGCGGTTGTTGGGGCACGTAACAGTGTCTTAATCGTCATTTCCAGGAACTGCATCAAAAAGCGCTTGATGCTGCATTTTCGGCTGCTGATAAGCGAACCAAGCGAACACAGATTGATTGCGCCCACTTACACACACTTCAATTTTAATACCACCTGTGCGCACTATACTAATAACTTTTTTTATTTCTCTTCTGAGTAAAGTTTCTGCGAAAACTAATCTGGAGGTTTTATGTGTGGTGCGGTTTCATAAATGAAAACTGTGGGCTTTTTATTATTTGTGTTTATTGTGTTTCATTTGGATATATTAATAAATTCCAAATTATAGATGTTATTTTATGTCCCTTTGTGCGGTTTACTTATTAATTCAGACTATTACACGGCAAAAAGAGAAATGATGTGTCCAAGGCAAACACATACAATATACCGTATCTGTTCTATACTTGACCAGCAAAGTCGCTTTCTTAAATCCCCTAGTTTCAGTCACTGAAACACCCTCTCACATCTTCGGGGTTCACCAGATTTCTACGTCATTCGAAACTTTGAGCGAACACTTTCGCCGAGCAAAATATAGCATATATAAGAAGTTTGGCGTGGTATCAATAATGCAGATACGTAAGCTTTCATTCGCCATTTAATTCTAACCAAAATTATCGTTGCCACAAACTTGAAGAGCCGAAAACTTTTTTTTTTGTCTGCAAATCGCACAGTTAAGCAAATTGCTGCTTTCGTTAATTTTTTTTACTTCCCGAAATATATCGGACAGAAGTCGCACTTTTGTTTAATATGTTTAGATTGGTTTCGTTTGGTTTGTGGGGCTTAACGTCCCAAAGTGACTCAGGCTATAAGAGGCCCTGTAATAAAGGAATCCTGAAATTTCGTCCACCTGGGATTCTTTAACGTGCACTGGTATCGCACAGCACATGGGCGCCTTTCTCTTCGCCTCCACCTAAGAGCGGCATCCACAGCTGGTATTTGATCCCGCGTCCTTGGGTTCAGCAGTCAAGCGACCTAACTACTGAACCACCCCGGCAGGAAATATGTTTAGAGGAATCATCTAACGTGAATTGGATTATGAAACAATGGAGCAATCGCTCATTACAATCCAGCCAAGCGCAGCCAAACAACTAAAGGCCCGTTCACACTTGCGACTCGCCGAGGTCGTGCGACCGTTTCGGTTGAAAAGCGACAGTCGCAGGCCGTTCGACCACTGCTCGATTTTCCAGCTTAGCGACTGCTGGTCGCAAACCGTTGAACCAATCAGCGGCTGAGCTGAAGTGAACGTAAGTTAGCTTTTACTCTATGTGATGAATAGCAAAGGCAGATAAGATGTGTAAAGCGACCCTCAGGTTGCATTTAGAAGTGCGAACATCGGTCGCTCTGCGCGGGTCTCTGGTCGCACGCGGTCGCACGCCCTTCGCGACTCGCAATTGTGAATAGACCTTAAGAAGATCTTCATTTGCTGTTGTTGCAATTTGGCACCGCCAGGGAGAGTGTTGAGGAGTGATTACTCCCTTCGCCCTTTGGGAATAAACACTGCCTCTTTTACCTTCTACGCGGTAGATCGAGCATACGACCGAGTTCACCAAATATGGCCTTCTAGTAGTGTCCAGTTTCCACCACAGTAGTCGCCTGAAAAATAGCAGGCATGATCTTTTCGGCTCTGTAATTCAGCAAACGTGAAAACGTAATGCGTTTATCTGCGGGATCCTTAAACTCACTCTGCGGTGATCGTTGCACAAAAATACGCATATAAATTACATTTTTTTGATAAAGATAACGTTGACAGGTCATTATCCTAAGCCTACTTATAATCACTATAGTGTAAATGCCTAATCATATACTTCTGATATAATACCCCGCCGGGGCGGCACAGTGGTTACGGCGCTCGACTACTGTTCCCAAGGTTGCGGGATCGAATCCCGGCCTCGGCGGCCGCTTTTCGATGGAGGCGAAAAGCAAGGCGCCCGTGTGCTGTGCGATGTCAGTGCACATTAAAGAACCCCAGGTGGTCGAAATTTCCGGAGTCCTCCACTACGGCGTCTCTCATAGTCTGAGTTGCTTTGGGACGTTAAACCCCGCAAACAAACAAACTTCTGATATAACCGCCTGCGCCTCCTAGCAGTTGTGATTTCCTCTCTTGCCGTTTCTGTTCCCGTGAAAGCATTTTTAACTAACAGTCGAGTAAGGTTATCGTCACTGTGTTACTAATCTTAAAGTAGTTACAAATGTTTCGGGAGTGCAGCGCGTTTGCAATGGCATAGGTAACGATCGTCAACCATAGGACCTGTGATCTACTTAGTCCCTACACAATAGCACGCAATTGTGTAAGTCTATTTGGTTTCAAAGACGCAAGTATTTAATCCAGACAGTTTCTAATAAATGTGATCTGCTGAAATCAGGTTACATAGCAACCTCTGCGAAGTCTGCTTGTCATGAACTAAACGCAAGACCGCATAGACACAAATCTCTGTCTTCGACCATATGATCTGGGCGTGCAAAGACCATAAGCTACCCTCATAACTCTTTCCTGACCCCTCTAAAAAAGCTCGGGATAAACTCAGGTCCAGTGACGACCCGGACGTTCAGTCTGAAGCCGTCAAAATGAGCCGGCGTCGCCAAAGGTCTCCATGGCCTGCGGCGCCCTAGCTAACTTGACTCATTCCTCTACCCTAATTATGAATAAAGTTTTATCGACGTCAGCCAGTAGCCTCGATTCAAAATCCTTTTCGTGGTGGTTGATGTGATTGATATGTCTGGCTTGAGTGGCTACCATTTTATTTTACATCTTCTTGGTTTACCGTCATACAGGAGAAAGCGTATGCTAAAAGCGTTGGAACTAAATGTGATTATAAATCAAGATGGATTCAAACGCATGATACTGTATGGGATCCACTTTAACTTATCGTCGCAAATCAAAGAGATCTAGATCTCACAGTTGTCAACACACGGTGTGACTGAGAGCTTTCACGGCTCAAAAAGCGGCAGTGTCTTCGAGGCAACCATCTATGTTGGTAAAGTTCCGACTAAAAAGCAGTTGCAAGAAGTGCGTTTTTATCAGAGCCTAATTTTTCATGCAGCAAAAAAACTTTCGAGTTATATGACATCCTCAATATCTTCTCGGCGTGTTTAATAACCCATGAGACAAGAAGTAATGAGCAAAACTTGTCGATGTACACACGACAATGCAGAAAGAATAAAGGAAGCCTTCGCCGTTTTTTTTATAACCAATAAAAACGTGTTTTTACCTCGCGAAAAAACTGTATGAGTCACAATACCCTCATACAGATTTCTCATACTAAATTCATACGAATCTTATACAATCTCATATACTTCTCATACACTGAATGATATTTGTATGAGGTTATAAGCGATTTATACGAGCTAAGTATGAGTTTAGTATGAGAAATCTCTATGATGTTATTGTGACTCATAGGGTTTTATCGCTAGGGTTACCTTTAACTGAGACCCGCAGCATTGTTCCAGATCTACAACTTACGTTGCAACAAAAAAATAAAACTCTATCACATCGCCGATTCAGTGTCGAATCATTGTTTTCTCGCCAAGGACACCTCGGACTTGACGCGTTCGCCTGGTAGCTACTGAAAATGTTTTAAAGTCGCGTGGCTGAGGCGTCTAGCCAATGAGAATGTGCCACTTCTGACCACGTGACACATGTCTGCTACTTGCGGCCTTCCATTGACCCATTTCTAGGTTAAAAGACGCAGAGAAATGTGGATAAAGGATGCAGCACAGCCTTATTCAAAGCAATTTTTATTACCTATCGCTATCACACCGGAACAAAACGAAGAGCACGATAGTTTTTCTTTTATATATATATAAATCCGCTCGTTCTGAAAACAAAATATGAACCAGAATTACGCCAATATACGGTATAGCCTATTCGGGAGAAATATTTTCTGCCCTTATCCTCATTCTATGATATCTTATTTTTCCTGGGAGGGAGCTACTTGAAGGTCGCAAACCATAGGCATGTGTCATGTGACCCCAAGTGTCAAGTGCACTAGTGACATCCTTAATTTTTGGAAAAAAATATTAACAAAAAAAATATATATATATATATATAGTGTGGCATCAAATGCGGCATAACTAGGTGCTAAATAAAATTTTAAAATATAATTCGAATTGCACACCAAATGTGTTTTTAAATGCCTAGTTGTTATAAAATATGAAATATATTATGAGCTTTATAAATTTTAACATACTGACAAACTGATTTACGTTTTAACTGCGCCAAGCCAATTTCAGTTGAGATAAGTAGAAAAGATAGACATGCGGGGAGCAAGGCCCATAGTTTTGAACAATTTTTGCAAACTATCTTATTTATTTATTATTTTATTTCATTTTATTTACAATACCCTCAGGGTGCGTAAAGGCAATGAAGAGAAAAGTGAGTTAACAACAAAACAAAATAAGCATAACCGAATCGTTTACAAGGGTAAGAATTTCAAATAATATCTAAAATACAACAACAAATACAAATATTATATACAATAAGAAGCAGGGAAAAAATCCTGTCAGCATATCAATATTAGCTAAAGCAATACGAAAATTTGAGTTGTCAATGATGGAAACAATATCTGCGGAAAGGTGGTTCCATTCAGTCGATGTTCGGGGTATGAATGACTGTAAGAAATCGTGTGTATTACATCTATCGAGGCCGATTTTATGATGATGGTCAATGCGATGGGATACGTGATATGAGGTCTGGGATATAGGATCATACTACACGCTGCAGCACTGTGCAGGGCCCTTAATCGATTACTTTCAGGCAATTCTTGTAAGCACAGTCAGAGCATTACGAAAGGTAACACGGCGTGGTTTGCCATTCCCGGGGTAATCGGCGCCTTTGAGCGCCGTTCCACGGGGCCGTCCTTAGCAGGTGGAGTTTCTCGAAGAGTGCAAGCACCTCCGGCTAGCTCGTCATCTGCTGTCTCAGCAGCTGATCGTGTGCTTCGGCGTAGTTAGAGAGGTTAAGGAGGACATTGGAGTGCCACGTGACCATTCCGACCACTTGGCGCGGCAAGATGGCCATTTGGTAACAGTGATCTCCTAATACATTCTGTGGGGCTAATTTGTGAAGGGTTAAAAAAACTACGATACGCAAAATGGACATCTCAGAAGGGAGAGAGACGAGATGCGCATCTCTAGACTCCATTCTTTCTGTGATGTCTGTGTTGAGCATCGTCTTTTCATTTTTAAACTATGATCTCTTGCATTTCGAGCTTGCTTGATTAGAAATCAATTATACCAAAAGTAGTTGTGCGCAATGAAATCTTGGAACCTTGATGAAATGCAGCAATATCTAATCTTTGCGGCTTCGACGAAGTGCGCCAGTGCTCACACATTTTCACATCCCTAGGACATGGCGTTATCATGCAAGCGTGAAAAATGCAGAAGCCGCGGACTCCCCTGCAAAGGGTGCTTTGCCACATAAATATTATTTGTGTGGCGAAGCAAAAGACCCTTTTTGGTGTTGTTGCCGGTGTTAGCATGCGTGTTTTACCGAATCGCCGGGGTGGTCATGGAAGGTCATATATCTGCTCTCGTGTGTATTTAGTCGTTTTCCGACATTCTAGGCATGCTCGTTGAGATTTTACTTGCACCTGCAACAACAGCTGTAAGAAAAATAATTATTTTAAAGTTACGACCATTGGCGGCGATTGAAGTTGACGACAGCAACTGAAATGAAATGCCTTTCAAGCACGGCGTTCCTCTCTTAGCCCCTGAGACTTAATCATAATCACCTGCTGTGGTTACGGTAATGGTAAGAAAAACTTGTCCACACAATATTTCGATGTTTTCGATGATAACTCATAAAACTTTTCGCGACCCGGCAGAGAATGTCACACAGCTCAAATAAACTACCAACACTGTACCATTAGCTGAATTTATTGGTAATGCCATTCCCGTTTTCAAGATTTCGAAAGTACAGCCACTCTACTTGCAGGCGTATTGAACGCGTCTATCGAAGCCAGCTTTGTCACGGCCGACCGCTTCAAAACGTGCGTTGCAGCACTCATGTAGCATGTTTATTTGTCCGAGGCTAACTCCTTTTGATAGGGTCAACGTCTGGGAATAGAAATGGGGTGGGGCGTGTGAGAAAAAAGGCGTGAGTTAAATTATAGTTAAAGTAAGAATCGTATATGAACTTGGGCGGGCATATAGGAGAGGGAGAAGGCTATTTATATATTGATAGAAGGCAAAAGAAGATAAGGATACCAAGATAAGGCAAAGTATGGTAGCTCCTGCTTACACAGAAGGGAGCCAACTGGAGGAAAATGGGACGTGGCAGTGATGGCGATTTTAAACTTCAGGGCCGAGCTATGCTTGAGTACGCAGGCACCAGACAAACCATTATTTGCAGACACATAGGAATGCCTAAAGCAATGCGCGTCGCAATCTTCGGCGACCAATATCTTCTTCTTACATATATTTATGTAAGTGCCATCGGAACACTGCCGCTACAAGCTACGAGCATGCTATAATGCTACAAGCATCAATTTCCCTCACGTAACGCTGGAGAAGAGTAAGGACAAAAAAGAGTGACCCTGCACTGTTATGTAGTCCCAGATGCATAACGATACAGGACTCTGGCAAATAACAGAAATAAGTGCATTATAACAAGAAACACTGCGGTTTACTTTAGTACAAAAATGAAGCAACGTTCGCTAAAAATTAACCTCCAATACGTGCTCAGTTTAATGCGACTGATACTCCTTTTAGAGATAAAAACGAGAGAAAGTTAAGGTAGACGCAGCAAACAAAATGTCCAATTCGGTCACAATTTTAGTTACTTTATTGTTGTGCGTTGTCAGTGCATGTAAAAGAACCCCAGCAGGTCAAAATTTCTGGAGCCCTCGACTACGGTGTCTCTCATAGCTTGAGTCATTTTGGGACGTTAAGCCCCATAAATTAAACTGAACTACTCACTAATTTCTTTATTTTTTTTCGTAACTATCGCGTTTTCGACAGCTTGTGACGAAATAGTATAGCAAAATGTGTTCTACTAATTTTAAAAAATGAAGATATTTTATGTCTGACCAGCGTAAATTGCGAATTGTTGGTCTAGGTGCATCGCGAATTCCACAAGTGTCCGGTGACGGAGTACTGCCGTTGTGGTATCACCAAGAAGAGGAGAGATCGGATCATCAGAGCTTCCGTCGCATGTAAGGCCGCATTCGTCTGACCAAAAGAAGAAAGCATGCGCAGCAATAAACGACGTAAACGCGGGAATGATGTTTGCAGGCAATTTTTTCTCGCCTGTTACTTTTCGTGCGGTTGGTGTAACTCGTCCCTAAGGTATATCGTAACCGATAACAGCTAAATGTTTGTTTGTTCGGATTGATTCTTAAGACAATAAATATTCTTTAAGGGTGGTAAATTTGGCTTTAAATTGACATCTGTAACTACAGTTGTCATGTACAATTGTATGGTATAATACAACCTATATTTTGAAATTTGAAAGTTACTAGATGCTTTAAAAGAAGTAATATCTTTATCACACACTAAAGATGTGTGGAACATTCTTGCCCCTTCCTCCAACTTCCTCCTTAATCACTAAACCTCACCAGAGATGACTTTTCGAAGACAGTAATAGTAGCTACTCAACAGCTGTGCCAGCCAGCTGAAAATAAACTGAATTTTGCAATCTGCATAAAATTTAATTTTCATCAAGTTGGGCTATTATGCATAAATTATGAGATATTTGCATTTTGTACAATTATACGCGACACTGTATACAGCTCATTCGGTAGAAAAAGCGTCACCGTCACCGTACCTATAATTTCGAGAAAAGCGTGTCGAAAAAAATATGCGCGTCATTTCGCATAAAAACTGTGACGCAACAGTTCTTTCTTCAGCGTTCAGGGTGGTGTCATACCATTTCGATTCTTATTTTATTTCAGCCAAATTGGTGGCTATAGTTTGTGATAGGGATTCGACCTATGACATATGTACACTTCCAAATGTATGCCGTTCATTGTATGTGTAGATGTCCACGGAAAAATGAGACAAATACTGTGCGCTTTCCTTTACCCCATAGACCAAACCAACAAAAGACATTTCACTCCTTGCCATACTCTGTGTCTGTCTCTCAATGCCGAAAATTCGCTGAAAGAAAAGGTGGTGTTAAAGGATAAATCGCGTCTACTTTCAAGTCGAAGCTTAAGCTTCCTCCATTATTTGTATTGCATGGGTAATAACATAAATTCAAAATTAGCTCAGAAATTCCAGCTGTGCGAAGACTCCCACGCAGTTAACTTATACTGGGTCATGCTTTCTTGCCTGGATATTGATACTTCAACTTCAAAAGACATTTCACTCCTTGCCATACTCTGTGCCTGTCTCTCAAGGCCGAAAATTCGAGGAAAGAAAAGGTGGTGTTAAAGGATAAATCGCGTCTACTCGAAGCTTAAGCGTCCTCCATTATTTGTTATTGCATGAGTAATTACATAAATTCAAAATAAGCTCAGAAATCACAGCTGTGCGAAGACTCTGACGCAGTTAACTTATTCAGGGTCATGCTTTCTTGCTTGCTTATTGATACTTCAACTTCTTAATATTGCTTCGCAGCAAATATTTCGACCACCGAACGTCATTGCTTTGTTTGATTGAAAATGCGGGTTCTATTCGGGACTGATGCATTTCGAGAAGCCATCGGAGAGGAGCAGGTTTGAAACGAAGGAGCAGTTATATTACACATCAACTACTCGCACGACTGGCAAGAAAAGATGAATGAGCTTTTTAATTTATGGGCGAAGTACGAACACTTTTCGACTCCTAACATTCATGGCGGCTTTCTATCTTACAAAAAATTGCCACATGTTTACTTCGTGCGACATACAACTCTACTCACGTGCGAAGTTCTGTAGTTGCGTAAAGGCCGTAGCGCTCGCTCGAGAATCCAAACACGACTTTGTTGCCCTCCCAGCTGTCTTCCTCCACTCGGCATTGTAGTTATCGGAGCCAAGTTCCACCATCTAAGCTGGATGCTCTAGATTTGTGCGCTGCCTTTACGCTCAGGGGCGTTATATATCGCGAAGAATTCATGGCGCGCGTTTTTCACCACTCGAAGTTGAGAGGCGGGTCCACCAGATCAGGGGTAAAACAAAGTTAACGAGACGGACAGACGAGCACCGAATTGCACCCCCCCCCCCCTCCTCGTTTTTCGAGCGCGAACCTTTATTGTATACACCGCTCTAACCCTGTTTTCACCCCTCACCCTAACTTGATCGACGAGCTTCATCGACTTGTACATTATGGCCCTAGCAACCGAGTCGACCTAGCAACGGAGACCGTGCGGAGTCACCGCTCTGGGCTTTGCATGGGTGCTAACAACGTCCTGCATAAAAAGAAAAAGAATTTGGCTTCTATTTGCAGTTTGTGGAATAAAAAGGACATTTTTTTAGGCATCATTGGAATTGTTTCTATTCGTCTCGATATCCCTAATCCACTCTTACATCCTTGCGGCTGTTTCAGTCGAACAAATGTAGCTGGTTGCGGCCATGTTGCTAGAGGCAACAATCTTGTGTCGCTGGCCAACGCGAGCTCATCACACGTATTCGAAAGGTTCCGGTGCCCGTCTACATTTGTGAAGACTATGGTTTAGTCGTCTCGTTGTCAAAATATTTGTCGTTATTGTTGTTATTGGAGGGAAAGATTTCATGATGCGTGCACCCTGTACTGTGATAAGTAGGCGACCTGCGGTTTGTCAACGTGCCGATTGTGTCAATGCTCGACTTGTAAATGTTTCCACGCGGCATCAAATGCAGCTCGTGTAGCATACTAGTACAGCCGTAAACAGATCGTGAAAATAGGCGAACACCAAAATATGCAAATTACGATAGGCTTTAAGACACTAATTGCTTTGCACGTATTCTTCGATTACAGCATGCAAGCTTAATTGCACTGCAAACTAGCAACGTTTGTTATCTGCGCTAGCAAAGTCATAATCTTACTATTAAGCAATAGTTTGCATAAAAGTGACGTCAACTGGTTGAGAACCTATTGCTTAATTTAACTCCGCATTATATTACTCAGGCATTGTGGACTTTACAATAGTTATCATGGAACCCGAACGATACGATGTTTATGGAACTCAATACATTATTCTAATTATTTATGGCGTTGCGGACACTGCACATTATAAAAACGCGCAGATTTCCTGCGCATATCCTTTATTTGGCCATGCGCAGGCTTCACAAAGAAATAAAATAATATGGGCGCACTGTTTAAAAATATTTCAAAATATTTTCCATTCACAACATGGACAGATAAATACGGAACACCGTGTATAAGATAGCGTTTGGGCACCGAAACTCAAACAGCACATTATGTGCTATATGACGGATGTACAAATATCTGAAAAGAAGAAATCTGACTTAAACAGATCAAACTGCCAATCTAATTCAATTAGTACCAGTAAAAGGTGAATTTGGCCGCTCGATTAAGTCCATCTCTTTTTTTTTTTTTTTTTTTTTTTTTTTGACGTGAAGTTCATTACAATGCTTACATTTAGCAAAAAAAATCACAAAATAATAATGGGCATGTTCAGCACTTTACAGGCATAAAAAATCTTCATAAATATAGGATGCAGATATAACGGACTTGCTAAAAAATGCAAAAGTTCACGGTGCTTTGCAAGGCTGGCACATCACATGCACATATGGACCTCAACATCAGTAATAGTTTTTCAGCGATATATACACATTTATTGTGTTTGCAAGAAACGCAAGCAGTTCTTATAATTAATTCATCAAACTAATAGGAATGTTGCGTTTTATACACGCAGATCCAGCCAAAAAAGTGTCAAACAAACATATATACATCCAACAAAAGAAAGATGTAATAAGTTCGCTATTTCTTAAAATATTACTGCACGAATCTACTTTTGCTGCCTCACTCGTCGCATTGCCAATCAACTACTACCAAGAGCATGTGGACTGTCAATTCTTTGGCAGCTTCATGACAATGCCGACACTAAAAAAGAAAAAAAAAAATTAAAAAAGGGCAAAGCCGCAGGTGAGATGTCTTGGGCGAGGTTTTCGACTTCCATTTTAAAGTTCTCTCTGTAGACATATTGAATTCGATGTGTGTTTGCTTGCACACTTAACTTAGGCTGTGCTGCTTAACTTAGGAGTCGTAACCTCAAAACCTCAGTTTGAAAGCATGCAGTTGTAGCTACATATGTCGCTGGTTCGAATCTGTCGTGAGCTAACCTCCAACTTGACTAGCAGATGGATGCCAAATGGAATGAGAAATATATGACACCACCCGAAAAGCTTCATCACAATTCTGACACAAATGTAGAGAAAACTTCCGCCACATGGAAGAGCGCCAGTTCTGAGCTTATGTAGACGAATTTCATCTGCATAATTATCTACAGGGGCGGTGCGCTCGCTCTCAGGTGGGTCTGTGTCACGACTTTATGACGTCATAGCTCTTTCATCGTAGGACTGCTTGATGACGCATTTTTGAGGCCATTTCCGTACACGACGCTGCCGCCGGCTTTTCGCTAAATTGGGTTAATGCTTTAGAATTAAAAACGTGAAGAATAACCTACCAGAACTGTCCCTTTCTTGTTCCTACGCCAGTGCCTCAGAAGCAAGAGCGTCACAGCACAATTTTCAGCAGAAAAATATGGCAGCAACAAAATAAACATACATTCATTTTACATCTGAAATAAAAGCAGTTCTCTGATATATATACCTACGCTCCATACACATTACAGGCAAAAGGAAATGACGGAAAGCATGATGAGGTACTATAGGACCTATAGAATATATCACCGTGCTGCCACGTACCCATGATGCGTAGACAAATATTATATGAAACCTTTGCCACTTTGGCGGCGCCCGGAGAGTTCGATAAGCTACATACGCGTACATGCATATGATGCAAGTATGCATAGACACACGCACACAACACATAGACACAAACATGAGTATAGAGACGCAGTAACCCTTCTAACTCTCAGTCGACAGCCCGAGCGCGTTGTGAGAAAAAGGACAAGGAATGAACTATATATTATGCTGCCTGTAGGCAGTATAAATAGCTTCTCAATTAGCTTCGAATCAGGCTACAACAGGAACTGTGCATTTAATTCGCATATTTCTCTACATTCTCGCACCTTCTTTTACTTCCTTCCAAATATGCAGCTTTGCAGTACGTTTTACATCACATTGAACGGCACGTATCCCCACCTGTAAATATGTGTCCACGCCCATGCTGGCTGCTGAACATGAGTATTCCTTCATGAACCAAGGCATAAGAAAGGTCGTCACCGTGTACGACGCGCATGAGACGCGCAGCAATTATAACTCACATCCTGAACCTTATTTAGACTGCAGAAGTGCTTCATTTCGAAATATACAATGATGAAGGCGAGGTCCTGTTGAAAATCAACAATCGCCTCAATCGGTGATCTTATCAACATGCTTGCTTCCTTCTTTAAACCCGACAAATGTTTCCTAAGAATTTCCTCTTCAAATGCCATTGACACGGCGCCCACTATGGCGAGGCGCAATGCTAATAGCGCTGTAATGGTTGTAAAATTCCTTAATAAACTCAAAATAATACCACCTTATGAAGATTTCCGCCTGTCTCGTCCCCTGCGCCTTTCCATGGCACTCATTGCCCAAAGGCCTTCGCATGTTTTCGCGTGCTTTTGTTGAGTTCATTGCTCCTCTCTCGCTGCGTCAAACAGAGCGTACCGCGCAGACGAACACACATTTTGCTACGTTCTGCGCTGTTTCTAGCATTGCCTCTTGTTTGCGAAGCCATGTTGCTATGATTTCAAGTGCAGCACACGTGCAAGTGATGGGAAGGGGCTTATTTCATGGCATCATTCGCGAATCGAGGTGCGGCGCAGAGGATGGTTTGGCGGTATTCTGCAACTATTCTCCCGCATCAACTGGGGGCTCATTTGCATAAAAACGGTGCTCAAAGCTTGCGCACTGTTGACTCTTTTATGGCGTAGTAAGTTTGACCATGGTGCTTGACTGATTTGGCCGCGCATGATGAAAAAACACAACCGTCTGCGACAAGATTGAGTTGAAAAAAAAAATGCCAACGCAGAGTTCCCGAGGAAAAACAGCTGTGGCGCCATGTGGCGTCGCTGGAGGAAAGCGTCGCGGGTCTAAAGCGCCCAGGCAAGCGTGGGAAGTTTATGCAATTATGCTAGATGGCGCCAGCACTGCCCTTCAGTCTTCAATCTTCTTCAATCTCGTCATGGCTGGACGATTCTGGTTTTTCATCATGCGTGGCCAAACTAGACAAGCACCATGGTCAAACTCAGTACGCAACAAAACCGTCAACAACGCGCAAGATTTGAACGTTGTTTCTGTACAGATGAGCCCCCAGTTGAGGCGGGGGAATTTTTCAATACGGTTCCGATAAAGTTGCAGAACAATGTATATAATCTGTCTGGATGATTTCAACGCAGCATGTTGATGGTGGCTTTATGAGGTAGGCGAGCGATTTCTTTTTAACACGAAAGCCTTTATTGCCTCACCGTTGTCGTTAGCAAAAGTGTCACGCTTTTGCGGCGGCTCTGATTGGTCGCTTCAACACTAATCTTGTCGCCGAGCCACATACGATGCGCGAATTCGTTAGGTTTTTGTACTGCTAAGTGCCCCATGTTCGAGTTGCGTTTTTTACAATTATCACATCTGATTTATATGTTGTTTATACTTCAAAAGCCCGTGCTTTTATCGACTAAGCCATGCTTTCCAAGGAATTGTATTTGGCCTCGATTTAGGCTTACTGCATGTTTGAAATGTATCGCCGATCGGTGACTCCCCAACTGAAAAATTGGGGCTTGTTGGTCAATCGATGACTCTATTCCCAAGCATCTCACCCCAGATGAGCCGAACACCAAGCAGGGGGCAATCTTGAACCCGTGGAAAAACCGATGGGTAACAGGGAGCGCCAGGGATCGAACTTGGGGCCTTAATTCCGATTGCAAGGTTATCTATCACAAAGCCACCGCTTCGGTAAAAAAAAAAAAAAAAAGCCATCACCGACCTCCGCTCATGCTCTGTCAGCAAAATCGGTCCGAGCTCGTTTTTGGTTACTCGCTTTAGACAGGCCGATATAGTCGGTCCTATGTCGGCTCTATATAGGCCCGACGTCGCCTGGCTGACCTAGACGGAGAGCATGGTTACCGACGTGGGGCCGAGGTTGGCCTACGGTCGAAGGCTGGCACTGCAGTTGTCTGAATAGTTTCAAATGTCAGACCGTAATGTTGGCAACAAAACACGTTTATCGCGAAAAAAAATCAGCTCCAAGATTTTCTCCAAATCTGACGCAATGTCTGGCTGCGAACATAATTACCACAAGCGTTTCCATGATGACCAGGTCAATCAGTTTAATCCTATAAGAGAGAATACACCAAATAAACACCACGAAACAAGACAGTAAATTTTCTCCAAATCTGACGCAAATACTTTTACACGTTGCAAAGAGCAAGTGTACGTCTGGCTGCGAACATAATTACCACAAGCGTTTCCATGACGACCAGGTCAATTAGTTTAATCCTATAAGAAAGAATACACCAAACAAACACTACGAAGCAAGACAGGTATCCCCGCGCTGTGCACACGCACCTAAATAGCAACTTTGGGCCAGCTTTATATCCTGCACATGACGCGCTCATTTTAGAGCCACTGACCCTCGTAAGTAGAAAAGTTATTTGAGGCATTTTAAGCTTGGGACAGTAAAAATGGAAAACAAAAGAGGGCATGCATGCTCATGCTGTTTATAATTTTTATTTAAAATTCTAGCCCTGTCGCCTTGGTGCGAACATATTATGCAAATGCATTAGCTAAAATGTACATACTTGGCCACCCGCATGGGCAGCCAACCACGGCCCCACTTTGGGCCACGTTTGGCTGTTGTGCATTAGGTGCCGACCAATTCTCTACCATTCGCCGATATGTGGCTGCTTCAAAATATTTGGCCAGCCTCGCTGGCAGCCAGCAACAGCCTTGCTTTGGACCAATATGTTTGGCTGCCGAGCGTTGAGAGACGACTAATTCCCTACCATTTGCCGATAATTGGCTGAAAGTCTTTGGCTAACTATTAACCAGCGTAACTGGCAGCCAACCAAGGCATACCTTCGGGCCTGCATTGACTGCCTGAAAATGCCGGCTGCCGATCTCTGCTCAACCGTTGGTGGGCCGATGACCGATTTTAGTTGGGTCTGCCAGTGGCATGGATAAAGCCTAAAGTTAACTGAATGTTTTTGGCTCTGTTTCCGTATTTGTAAGCCAAATAATATACTAAGAGTGCTAGTTCTAACTTCCGCATGCCACACATGCAAGCGCTGATGGGATCTGCAGCAGGCGTCTTCCACGGACGCCTCGCAGCTCTACTGCTACCCCGTTTCGAGCAAAAAATGCCTGACATTGCGTAAGGTGCTCTGACGTGCCACAGGATATACATGCAGTGGAGCCTGAATAGAAGAGCACGTCACCGGTACCGTGGCCGAGTAGATCGCGCTTCCGCTGCTAGCTTAACTGTAGCTCACAACTCAGTGACACCTGTAAGATAACTGTACGTATGGACTGCACCTGGTTGGCTCGCTTGCGCAGTCTATAGTTAAAGGGATATTTTGCGCAATTCGGCTAGCGCCTGATAGACGAAGGCGGAGAGACAGACAGACAGACAGACAGACAGACAGACAGACAGACAGACAGATAGACAGACAGACAGACAGACAGACAGACAGACAGACAGACAGACAGACAGACAGACAGACAGACAGACAGACAGACAGACAGACAGATCCCGTCAAAAGGTTGGCGAGGATCCCAGGCGCAGCTCTGTCCCAGCCTTGCTCTCCTCCTCAGCCGTCGACCTGGATCTCTTGGATCTGAGCAGCGGCCAGGGCGAGACGGATGACTTCACTTTGCCCTTTAGAAGTAGAGAAGTAGTGCCTCCCAGAACTCATCTGTTCTGTCAGGTTCTCCAAATCTAGGACACTTCCATATCATGTGGATCATGTCCGCTATGCGATCGCAATGTTTGCACCTGGGACTAAAAATGTCTAGGTGCCACTTGCTGTAAAGCTGGGGGTTCAGGAATACTCCAGTTTGTAGGTTACGCCACATTTCCTCATCTGTTTTAGTGAGTGGCTTACAGGCTCTTAGAAATATTCATCTGCCTAATTTGTAATGATTTAGGATATCTTGGTAGGTATTAAGGTCATCATCGAACTGTAGGGGCTCCACATCGCGCAAGGGGTACGGGGTTGCGCATAAGTTGTCACTGCAGGATCCCGGAATGTAGCTATCATCGGGCCAGTACGTGCACTTTCTCGTTCCCCTTCAACGCCTGGTGCGCCGGTGCCCAAATGAGCGCGACCTGCTCTGCCGGTGGTGGACCACTGGCCAACACTCTTGCTGCTATGGCCGAAATGCGGCCCGCGTCAAAGTTTCTAATTGCTGATTTGGAGTCTGTATAACTATAATTTTGACCTGTTGTTGGGTTAGAGCTAGCGCAATGGCCACCTCTTCCGCCTCCGTTGCGGTCGAGTGTCGGGTGCTGCAGCAAACTACCGAGCCGCCGTTTTCTCTAGTTGTTACTGAAACACGTACGCCTCATACCGTCCGCACATTGTGCGGCATCTGTACGACGTCCTGTCTGCCCTCAAAACGGGCTTGCAGCGCTGCTGCTCTGTCACTCCTCTGGCTCTCATGGTAGACGGGGTGCATGTTTTTGGGAAGCGGAGGTATTTTTAATTTGTTCCTAACCAGTCTAGGAACCTTGTCTGTACTTCTGGAGCATGCTTGCGGCTCATAGCCTAGTTTCTCCAAATGCTCCGACCAGTACGACTGCGCGACAGTCTCTGGTATTGTGAGGTCGTTGCAGCCTCAATGAGCTCTTCAAGGGTATACTGGAAACCCCGTCTCAAAATCTTGTTTGTCGATGTATTGGGTGGTAAACCTAGTGCCGATTTGATCCCTTTACGAATGGGAGCGTCAAGTTTCTCCTTTTCTGCCTTGTGAAGCCGTAAATATGGCGCCACATAGACTATCCTACTGATTATGAAAGACTAGACTAGCCTAAGGAGGTTAGCTTCTTTCATGCCCGCATGTTTGTTTGCGATCCGCTTCAGGAGTCTACAACTTTGACTGGTGCTAGCGTCTAGCCTCTGTAGTTTCCGAGTTCCATGCCGTTAGCCTTAATTCTTAATCCCAGAACTTTAATGCTTGCCACTGTTGATATAACGTTACAGTTGACCCTGAGTGTTATTTCCGGGTTATCCTGCTTTATACGCCCACGATGGGGCGATCGCATTGGCGAAGAAAACTATGCCAACGTCTTGCGCGGCGGATGTCTGAGGGTTAATAACCGAAACCATTGAACTGCATCTCCTTATCAACATTCACACTTGATGTTTTGGCAGCAAGTCATAATGTAAAAATAACATATTGCGATAAAAATATATGCTGAAAACCTCCAGCGAAACCTAGCGCGAGCGCTTACTCTGAAGAACATGTGCTAGCAGCTAGCTTCATCCCGCGTAGAGGGAGCCACATTATAAGAGGAAGAGAAAATCTAAAAGTAGCCATTCGTAGTCGACGACTCTGCGATCCGAAGTCGCGCGTTGTCGGCTTTCTTGAAGCGCTTTGAGCGTGTACGGGACCGGTGTCACGGTTCTTTCAAATTATCCGCTGAATTCTCAGTTTGGCTAATCAACCGTGCATGACAAGAACTATTGGATAAGCCTTGTGGGTGTGTTCAGCAAGTATGGCTTACTATTCGGCTCAAGAAAAGAGAAAGACGAACGAAGGAGCGCTAGTTCCTGCAAAGAAGCCTCGGAATGATCTCGTCTCAGCTAGCGATCATAACAAACGGCTGCAGCTAGCTGTAAGTGACACATTTATTTGTCTATCTGCCGTCATGGCCTGCTTTGTTCGCTTCGTGGACCTGAATTATCGGAATAGGGAACATGAAGTTGAGTGCGAAGTAGCCACAAGTAGCCGCCTTTTTGTTTCGACGATCGCATTCTGCGTGTTATTCAAACATTTACTGTGCATTGCCGAAATCATGAAAGACAATCTCTCACTGCTTTCGGATCCTTAGGACTTGTGCTGCTGCATCTGCAGACAACTTAAGTAGATTAAATTAATTTCAAACATATAAACAAACATTACTGCTTGTTAAAGGACCACAGACATTGGTCATAACGCCACCTATCTAACAAAGTTCTGACAAAACTTAGCAGAAATATACCATCGTGCGTATTATGACGGCAAATACCGGTGCTAGTTTGATCGAAACCTAAAGGAAGCATTTGGCATCGAGTTGAGGTGCGTCTGGCCGAAATTTCAGTGTCAGTAAAGCCTAAATTTGGAGTAGAACTCTAGCAGCAGTCGTGGTTTTTCATCCAGATCGGACGTCAGAAACTCCGTTTTCTCAGAGCAGCTGTCTTCTTGCTTTTCAGGACATTAATCGCACGTCAAGTTTGGAGGCACCCATCATGCTTCTGACGGGGCACTTGGGAGAAATATATTGCGGCAAGTTTCACCCAGACGGCACGTACCTGGCGACGGCTGGTTTCGACAGGCAGATCTGTAAGCATCCACTTTTTAGGAGGCATCAGAACTATGTGTTTAAGTATTGATTTTGTCATTTTGTCTCTTCAACGGTTGCAGTTTTTTGGAACACGTTGGGCGAATGCGAGAATTTCGGAGTCCTCACCGGCCACACAGGTGCCATACTGGACATGCACTTCTCCACAGATGGCAGGTGAGTTGGGAACGTGCAATTCTTGATAGTACATGACTTTTCCAGATTAGAATCACCAGGTACCGCCAGTTATGCTTCTGAGTGTTTCAGATTTCAGGCAGAATATAAAGTACATCAATCAGAGCTGTTCTATGAGAGAGGGGGTTTAGCATGGTGAACAAAGGCACAAAACTAATTTTTTTGTGAAAATGTGATCATAAATCAGTACTGTAGCAAGTGCTGGCTCCATGTCGAATGTTTGCGTGGTCATGCTTTCCCAACACCTTGCTGCCAAGCTATTGAGCTTTCTCTTTTAGTATTTTATGTTGAAATTTGGAAAAAATGTGTGTGTAGATTGTTGTCCATATAAGTTGAAAACCTGCCACTCTGGTTGGGTGTTTGGCTACTGAGCTGGAAGACGTGGACTTAATCCCGACTCTAGTGGTCATGTTTCAGTGGAGACAGAATGCAAAAGACACTCGTGTGCATTGCGATGTCAGGCATGTTAAGGATTCCCAGAGGACTTTAACCCGTCCGAAGCCAGCAGTTCGAGACTTTAAAACTATAATTTGCAGTTATAACAAAGGTGGTGGCGCTCAAGCTTCTGCACGGGCTCACGGCGGGCCTGCAGCGGGTTGACCAGAGACTGTTATTGAAACTCGAACATTTGGAGGTGGCCGCTGAGGTGTAGATCGGCCAAGCATGCAAAACTTAATGGTTTATTCTCTTGACAGGAATGAAAATATGAGCTCTCTCTACAGGACAGTATACGCACTTTTATGTGCTAGGGCCTGATTCTCAGAATTCTTTTGTCAGTGCCATGTTGCCTCTCTGATGGGCTCTCAAAATCTTTCAGTTTCTGGTTCGAGACCGCCACTCTAGGGAGCCACTTTTTGTGTTAACGTCAAAATGAAGTGGCCTTGAAAAGTAATTTGCAAGACCAGTAGAGCACAGCAAATACCAGTGATGAAACATCAATTTTCAGCGTCCTATCATTTTGATTGCAACGCGGAAAGCAGCGTCCTAAATTCGCAGTCTCGCACCACAAGTTTGAAGTACATAACTCTGGCTGACACTTTTGAGAGCCAGTAACACATTCCATTTCATCCTGCACTGCTTGTAGGGGAACAAGCATTCGTCGATTTCTCTCTAGTTTGTACATTTCTTAAGAAAGACAATGTTTAAAATTGAATATAGAACCATAACTCTTAAGCACTTCACATGACAAATCATCTAACCTTGTGTTTGGCGCAATATAGCCATAGTTGCTCTTGCGCCATAAAACCTCATATAACTGACTAACATGGTGCTGACAAGTGAAGGCAAATTTCGAGAATCGGACTCCTGAGCATCAGCATTCGGTGGAGGGGAAATGAGCATTCGGTGGAGGGGAAACAAACTTACCAAAAAATCATGTGACACTGGTTACTGACATACAAAGCATCACCCTTTCACATGCTGACTCCTCTGGGAGAAGGTGCATGAACATGTAAATGATTGGTCGTATGACTCATAACAGATTCTTAGCAAGCGCGTTCTTGTCTGACCACCAGCATAGGAAGCCTTCTGGCTTAGAGCGATGCCACTGCTCTGTGTAGAAATCAAAATTTGCCGAATAATATGCGGATTTCTTGTGAAGCTCCAGCCATTAATTTCCATCAGTTTCCAGTGTGGCAATTGACAAGCTTGAACGTACTATGAAGAAATCAGATGCACGACATGCTGCTTTCACATGTTTGCCATTAAGTTCTTTGTGGGGCACAAGTGATCTAGCGGCTGCAACTCCTGTTTCTGGAAACGGGTAGTGCATCCAGCTGTGACTTTTCTCTACTGGCTGGACAAATCTCATGTGAAACATAACAGTGGTGTTGGTGCAATACAGAGCTGTGTTTGTCGATGCAGCCTACTGTTCACGGCGTCCACAGACAAGACTCTCGGCATCTGGGACACCCATGTCGGCGTGAGAATCAAGCGGCTCAGGGGTCACACCTTGTACGTCAATGCCTGCCACCCTGCCCGCAGGGGGCCGCAGCTCATCTGCAGCGGCAGCGATGACAGCACCATCAAGGTAGGATCTATTCTCCCCCGTACATCAGTCTTAGAGGAACAGATTGGTGTGCCCCTGTGGCATTGCTCTTAATTTCTCATCATCACATAGCATCTTGTATAGCTTCTCAAAATAGTTTTGAACCATGCAGTTTATACTTGGCGTCATCCTTATCTTGTTATCCAAAATTTTTTGTCTGATTTTTGATTAGTTGTGCTGATATAAAATTTATGCTGTAGCATAGGAGAGAGAGGAAACCTTCAAAAAAAGAAAAGCTTACGTTTTTGCCACTTTACACATTAGCTTGACAACAATCCTGCTGATGCTTTAGGTGTTTGTGAACTTTAAGAATGTTATGATTGTAGTGTTGGTAGTGATGGTGTCCCACCCTTTTTAACGGGTTGCCGGATCAGCTCAAAAATACTAAAGGCATGGCGAAAAAGGAACGCAAAAGGAAATAGTCACAGCAGTTAGAGCAGGGTCTCACCGCAACTCGCAGCCACCAAAACTCCAAACGCCTCTTCTTGGCCTCGACTGCGTCCACAGAGTCTGCATCTCTGTTGCCAAGCTAAAACTAAGTGCCACTTTTCAAAGTGCTAGGTTTTCAACAGATTTCCTTGTATGGACATTTTTGTCTAATTTTTTATACCTTTTTACATTTTCTGGTAACGAAATAAAAGCAACACTTCACGTTGGTTTAGTGTTACTTTCCTCTCATTGAACCTTATTGAACTACTACATACAAAGAACATATCAGCGCATTTACAGAAAATCTCTCCTTTTACTATGGTAGCTTTATTAGAGGCTTGCTATAACTAAGGGGTGTTGGCGACATAACATGTCTAGGTGTGCCTTAGCCCTAAGGTACGACTTTTTGTCGGGTGTATGCAGCCTTTTGTGTTTGCCTCTGTGTTTCTCCATGTGGTGTTTTTTATTTATTATTATTATTATTTTTTTTTTTTTTTTTTTTTGCATTGTTAGCATTCTAAATCTCAGTGAGAGGACCTCTAGCCATCGCCATTTCATAGCTTAAAAGACACTGGGGATGATCACATTCAGATGCCATAGTAAAAATCGATTCTGTCTCTTGCTTTTGTGATATCTTTCAGCAGTGATGAGAGACGCATTTATTATGAAGGGAATCACCTTTAATCATTTTTCCACCACTCAGTTCTAACCTGCGACATCTACACAGAGTACAATTCCATGATTGCCATCTTGATGTACCCCGCCGGGGTGGCTCAGTGGTTACAGCGCTTGACTACCATTCCCAAGGATGCGGGATCGAATCTCAGCCTCGGCAGCAGCTTTTCGATGGAGGCGAAAAGCAAGCCGCTCCTGTGCTATGTGATGTCAGTGCACGTTAAAGATCCCCAGGGGGTCGAAATTTCCGGAGTCCTCCATTATGGCATCTCTCATAGCCTGAATCGCTTTGGGACCACAAACCAAACCAAACCATCTTGGTGTGAATGGCTGGTAGCTTAGCCTCTGGAATCAGCGTTAAAGAAGTGTTGTCAGTGCTCCATAGTTTACTTGGTAAATAAGTCACTGCTAGTGGCGCCTCGATTTCTTTTTTGTGATCTTTTCGTCTTGAGGTAAGATTTTTCACTTCTAACTGAGATGCCTGTAAAAGGGAGCCTAAATCAATTCAGGAAAATTGAATCTGACCGAAAAGTTTAACGACCCTGACATGCGCACCACAGCTTGCTGGCTATAGAGTAAGGGTTACACTCACTGAGAGCAGAAAACAACACAGTAGAGCTCATGGGCATGGTGAAAGGTGTTGCCATTATATCAAGCAATGCAGTTGTGTGTTTTCAGGCATTGCCACTACCTTACACGCTTCTACAGACAGAGAGGCTTCACTCCTCGCTAGGCATCATCCATTAGCATAGTGATGTTCACTGTCATCACCCATTCAGAGCAGTGAACTGATTTAGCAGATTTCTATAAGCATCATACGTAAGCGTCGTGCAGACATGTTGTGTTCTGTAAACTGCAGTGGTTCAGTGACAATTCTGTTGCTTCAGTCAGCACGCGGACCGTGTATGCGCTTCCCTCTCCGTCAACAATGATGTGACCATCAGTCTCTAGGTGTAAGCTTCAATTTGTGCTTTCATCTGATGCTTGCATCATTTAGCTTCTGCAGCTTTTTAAATGGTGTTATCATTTCCTTCTGCAAGTACAGCTGTATTCACGACCATTTGTGCATTCTTACTGCTAGCTTGACTGCTTGTTCTGGGGTGGGAAAGATATGGCCAAGATATACTTTAAGGTCGTTTTGACTTTACTGGGATGCTGCATTACATCACCAAAACAAAAAGCAATACGTAGCTCTCTCTTAGAAAGCAATATTCGCAAAGAGGTTATGGTTTCCGTTTATGAGAGTTAACGTCCCAAAGCAGCTCAGGCTATGAGAGATGCCGTAGAGGAGGGCTGTGGAAATTTCGACAACCTGAGGTTCTTTAATATGCACTAGCATCGCGCAGCACATAGGCGCCTTGCTTTTCGCTTCCATCGAAAAATGACCACTGCAGCCAGGATGCACTCTCGCATCCTTGGAAACAGTATTCGAGCACCCTAACCACTGTGGCGGGGTGTTTGCAAAAAGATACACTGCGTTTTAGATCTAAATGTATACGGAATTAAAAAAGATTACAAAAACTCTAGCCCTTATAAATGTAGCACCTTTGGTCAGTGAGAGCATTTTTGTTATTACATTGTAGTAATCTATTGATGCCAGTCAACTTCAGTTTCTTCTGAGTATCCCTGTAAAAGCTAAGGGCAGCAGGTCCTTGGTTTTCTTATACTTGATAAAAATAAATTTGTAGGTGTTCCTGGATATGTGTAGCTTTGTCTGACTTCAAAAGTTTCGTTCATTGCTGAGAATATTTTATGTCAAGGTTTTTCTGTCGCTCGATTCAGAGCTCATGATGTCTACAACGAAAAAGGTTCTGTGATCACTGTCTTGATTCAATAGCAATTTAGCTTAGACGCTGGTATTCGTGAAGCTGTCGACACTGTGAATTCAGCATGCTAGGGCAACACCCATGCTTCATTTATTGGCCTTTTCTGGCATTTGAAAGCAGCTGTTTTCATTAGAAGTAGTGCCATTATTATTGTAGTGCAATGATCGGTTAGTACAGGCCAGCTTCAGTTTTTCCTTGCTCCAGCAGTGCCGGGGTGCCTTGCTGTGCAACTAACCCCTTGGACTGTATATTTTTGACAAGGGCTGCCGATTTGGAAAGGAGTGTGAGTATTGATGGTCATGGTCTCCTGAGGTGTTTCTCGGAGTGGACTCAGTCGTTCAGGTGGTTTTGCGGGTTAGTCAGCTATAATTACTGCTCTCTCATACCAGGGGAGGGTGGTTTTTCTTTTTTTTTAAGTTTCATATTTGTGCCTGTTCTAGCTCTGGGACACACGGAAGCGCACCCCAGCACACAGCTATCAGGAGAGCTACCAGATCACGGCAGTCTCCTTCAACGACACAGCCGAGCAGGTGCTCTCAGCTGGAATCGACAACCAAATCAAGGTGAAAAGTGTAGCTGACTTCTGTTCTTGCTTTTCAACTTTCTCAGTGGTGGGATGGTTTACCAGCAGCTTGTTGGTATCGCTGTAATACAGGTACAATACTTCATGGTTTGGACTGGCCTAATGAAGAGACCAGTTTGTCAAAAAGGAATGTTGCTGTTGCATTCAAAATCAATATTAATACCCTTATTTAAAAAAAATTATACTTTGTTGATGCAATCACATTTTTGCACTTGTCACAATAATTTTTTAAAAGTGCTAAATCCGATGATGTAACTGCAGTGCAATAAAGCTGTTAAACTGTTTCAAAATGCAAAATTATAGAATTGAAACTTTGGTAAAATTTAAGGGTGTGCAAAAATTGGAAGTTTTCGAATACAAATCAGATATGAATGTGACAAAGAAAATGCCTTTGAATATTGAAACGAACATACTAATTTCAGCGAAAAATATCCTGAAATTATAAAAAATAGTAAAAAAAATTTTCAATTAGTTTAGAATGCACATGGTATTTTCAAATAAAATCAGACTAGAATTGCACAGAAGAGTATGCCCTAGTGAAAAGTCTACTGTAGATGTATGCAGGATTTCATATACAGCTTCTTTTTTTTGTATACAGGAAAAACCTGCATGGAACTGGGCAGAGCTGTCATATTGATGCTGAATACAGTAAATTTTCAATGATGCGGTCTTTGAGGGACGATTAAAAATGTCCGATTGACCAAAAGCTCAAATAATCGATTGGGCCTGAAAAAAACTGCCTAAAACAGTTTTCATCACAGCAATTTTATCTAGTAAACACCTGCACGATGTTTATCTGGATCCGAGGTGAAACCGAAGTGAGAAAACGTTTTTTCCTAGTTTCATCAAGTGTTTTGCTTTGTGCACACTGTCAGGAAGGCCCTCTTCCTAAAGCGGCCCCTACGTGTTTCGATGATGCTTCACTGTACAGTCTACGCGATTACCTTGCAATTTTAGGTAGCGCATGTGTGGGGATGTCATTTTGTGGGAAGTCGTCGCCGTAGCCAGACGCACTTTACTATAACCGAGCAAAAGCAAAAATGTTCGTGCTACCTTGCCCCCTGTATGCAGGACACAATTTTTCAACTCGCGTTGAATTTCGAAAAGACGGTAGTGATCCGTTTACCTGCCTTGGCATGTGCATTGTCAGCAGATTAGTCTTAACATTCGTTCATTTTTAGTGCCTTTAATTTTTGTCACTTGCTTTGGCTTGTCTCTCTCTATATTTTTTTTAATGACTTGGCTCCTTTCTTTCTTTGTTTTAGTTGAGTTACTGATCTCGCTGTTTATGTGTCCACAGGTCTGGGACATGAGGAAGAATGCCGTGCTGTACAAGATGGTGGGTCACCTCGACACGATCACCGGCCTCTCGCTCAGCCCTGATGGCTCATACATCCTTTCAAACTCCATGGACAACACATGTTAGTGCTCAAGTGGTGGCGGCAGCCAGTTAGGCGCGCACCCCTCCCTATGCTCCATGACATGTTTTCTTCGCAATGAAGGGAAAGGCTACACGGGCAGTGTGCTTGTAACAATATAACTCTGCGAGATAAAAGACCATGCAGTGGTGCTCCCGACCGCCTGTCACGCTACCAGCACACCAGCTTTATTTTGTTGCTGGTTTAACTGGTGTGATCTATGAACGCTTCCTCTGACATGACATGACATGCTGTTACGTTGGCTCCTCAAAAGTGTCATGGTAATTGCATATTCGTTAACTTATTGATGGATAATACATCTCATTGATAGTCCTTGGCTTATGTCTCATAAGCTACATCCAAGGTGCCAAAATTTCAGGCATTCGAATTTGTTTGTGAACATTCTGCATGCTTTGAAAATTGAAGTTGAAGAATTTGAGATAAATGTGTTGGCAGAAATTGAATTCTATTCATACATATGGGCATCCGAGCGATGCTAAATAGTTCTGGTTGGTGGTGTAAATGGGCGGCCTGCATTGTATATTACATAGACACAGTTCTACCATGAGTGTGCTGATGATGTCACATTAAAATACAGCTAAGGTTTTCATAGCTCTAGACACTTGTAACACTGGCATTCTAATTTTTGTTTATTAACTTCTGCTACGTGGAAATTCTGCCCTTGAGCAGTGTTGTGCTTTATGTATGATTGTGTTAGCTGACCGAGTAGCATGGTGGCCATTTTGTGTCAGACAGCCAATGTTTCATTTACAAGGCATCTATTGAAGCCTGGCAACCTTTTTCTTGCAGTAAGAATATGGGATGTTCGTCCTTTTGCCCCACAAGAGCGATGTGTCAAGATCCTCCAGGGACATGTGCACAATTTTGAGAAGGTACGCTTTGTTTCATGCTGTCCTCTTTTTGCTATATCTATGCGTGGAGCTGTGACAAGCTGAGAGCCTCTGCTTGGTTGGGGACGATAGACTGTGTGACTAATATATATTCCTTAGGTTGCACAGTGACTGTTTCCAACATTGTTGCATCTTTGGACCAAGGCTGTTATGGACACATTGCACTGAAGTGCGTCAGCAAATGGTGGTTGTCAAATCCTTCGTGGTTGACATGCAAGCTGATGTCACTGGCACAGTAATTTGCATATCTACTCTACAGACACCAGCTTACACTTCCTGACCAAAACTGTTGTGTAGTGCGGATGTCTGAGCATGTTGCACTTATAATCACTTTGATGTTAACTGAATGCAAAGACATATTTCAAGTCGGAAATGGCTGTACCTTGTAGCATCACTTAAAAATGCCTTGCATAATTTTTAAATCTACAGTGCAAATATATATTTTTTTGCAGTAGTGTCCTTAAGATATGTCGAACATTGCAGCACTGTATAATGAACTTCTGAAGATGGAGAGGAGTCCGGAAAATTTCCAGGGGACTCAATGTGTATACACCAAGTGCATTGATCGCATCAGCAGCGTGACCTCACTCTTACTACCCAGATAAGATGGAAGCTTTCTGGTAACACACAAATAGTCAAGACATTTGTTTATTTCGCAGTAAGTTTTGAATACAGCTTTTTTTGTTTGCTTATTACTGATTGAGAGTTATGAAAGTGCTCTCATAAGCTAAAGCCGCCGTTCCTTTCTAACTGCATTTCTGCACCAACTGTCAACATCGCTCTTTGCTGCTCAGGTTGTGTGTATAAGAGCAAATTATCCTGTGAATACCACTGACATCATAATTAACCTGGAGCAGTCGTAGGTAAACGTTAAAACAGTGCCCACTATCTTTGCTCACAGGTCTGTAATTTCACTTTTGGTATATTGCACAGATTTGAGTCTTGTGACTGTCATGAAAAATATGTTGACTTGATGCAATGAGGACTGAAAGCTAGTGCCACTGTGTTTTATCTGGTGCAAAGTTTCATGCCTTCAGCATGTGTTGATGAATGCCCATCTTGTTTCCTGCTTACCATCTTTCAGAACCTGCTGCGATGTGCTTGGTCCTCAGACGGCAGCAAGGTTACAGCCGGTTCAGCCGATCGCTATGTACACATCTGGGACACCACCAGCCGACGTCTGTTGTACAAACTGCCAGGGCACAATGGCTCTGTCAACGACGTCCAGTTTCATCCCAAAGAGCCTATTGGTAAGTGACCTTTGTCACTGTTAGGGGTAGCAGTATACAATGTGCAGTATAGAACAGGAATTCTTAAACCAAATTTCTTGTTGTCTTTGTGTTCGTTGGAGTGCTTCCTGTGTTCTCCAAGTATCTAAAGTCATGCGTGCCTCAACCCCAATCTTTCTTTTTTTTTTTGCCCACTTTATCACGGGAATGACCATACTGCAGTTGTGTATAGCATGCTGTTTCACTGTGTACAGAGTCAATCACACTTGTTTATTGATGGATACAACTCAAGAAAAAAGTGGCTTTTTCCCGCTGAAAAGACCTGACTGCAGCTTATCACATCACCAAGTGTCAAGACAGCGCAGACCATGATAACGTAGAGTATAGCAGTTGAAAGGGGGCTCACTACGGCTTATTCATATTAACTGCGGCTTCCTGAAAATTGGCTTAATGCCATTGGTAGGAGAGCATCCTTCAAAGTATGGTGCTTAGATGAGTAAGTGTGCCAACCGGCAAGGCACAAAGCGTAGTTCCATGCGCCTCTGCTTCATGACGACATAATTGGCGCTGCTATTCTCCGTCCGGCGCTCACTGACGGATCACCTGCTACTTGTCGCAATCGCGTTGCATGTTTTACTATCCTCAGTTTTGTTTAAGAACATTGTTTGTTCCACATGCTATTACACGAAATAGTATTTGACACTTACGCCTTTGCGGTCTGGCATTGAAAGACGACACAACGGTTATCTTTTTTTGCCGTCTGTCATATAGTTCACATGCCAGTGCCGTAGCAAAGTAGGCACTGCGCTTCCTGCGAGAAATCATCAGAACGAAGACAAAAAAAGACGCAACTTGTTTCGCATCATTCTACAAATTTGGCTACAAGTCAACAAGAAAGGGGCCGAAAATTACACTGTTTTCTGCGCCGTGGGATCCTGAACTGTTCAAAAAGGTTGGAGCTTGCTCTCCATCGTGCCGACAAGAAGTTGCAGCCACACTTCGTTGTGTGTGAGCGCCATTTCGACAAACAGTTTATCAAACGAGACTACAAATATATATCAGAGAAGGCAATGTTGTTTGCTTCCCGTAGTCACACCCGCGATTGATAAATGATGCCGTGCCTTCTCTCCTGCCCGATGCTTCTGTTTATCTATCAAGAAATGTGCCAGCTAAACGAAATACCAACAATTCGACAGGCTGACGCCCAAGCAAGGCATCCAGAGAGGACAGCCACGACCAGTATGAGACAACAGCAGATGAGCCAGTTGCTTCAAGCTCACATGAAAGTGGCACGTCTACTTCTGTCACTGAAGTGTCACTTTGTTTTCAACGTGCAGAAAAAGTGGATAGAGTATCGTTCTGGTGAAAGTAATACTTCTGGAGCACTGTGTGTCGAAAATCCGAATCACCATGTCTGTGCAAGGCGTCGTAACACAGAAACTAGACTTGGAAGCCTGTGAACAGGTTGATGACCTCTTAGCCGATTTTGATGCTATGGTGCCATGTCAGGGCATTGAAACTAGACAGCCTCCTCGTGAAATCTAAGAACATCAGAACCCACGGAAGCACAAAATTCAGCTCCAAATGCATCTGCATTGCTCCAACTGAAGGCGACTCCTGTTTGCATTTCCGACACACACAAATGCTGCTCCTGAACCAGCTGTCATACAAAAGAACAAAGATCAGATGTCAAAGGGCTGTAAACAGAAGAGAAAGCATGTAGCCGCAAACTCCAAGGTACTCAAGCGAAAGATGGTCACCCTTGAGAGAAAACTAGAGCAGATGCGAATGAAGAACTCAAACTTAGAAGGCAGCACGCTCATGTCAAGAATAGAAACTTTGCCAAGAAAACAGTCACAAGTCATGGCGTGTTTTAATGCTTCAAAGCGGAGAAGCATGAATGGCTTTAATTGCCAGTGTGATTGGCTACTTGAGTGCTTGATTATGCAGATGAAGAGGGAATGGCTGTATGAGCACCTGCACAAGGAAAAAAAATTAGCTGATTTAGCTTGTGGTTAAACCTGGAGTTACACGATCAATCTGCATGGCTGCGTTTAGATTCGGCTTGAAAGTAAAGACATGGCTTTTGCACATAGTAGTTTACTCTGTGGTTTCAGCTTTATTTATGTGATAGGGGAATCACTTCACATATGAGCACGCCTTGCCTCTCGTCTTTGACCTTTCTCATTCGGATGTAGAAGACTTCTAGTGGTATGACATCGTCTGTACGTCGAACTCCGGGGCACACTGCCTTCACAACATTCGAACGAACCTTCAGTCCTAGCCGAGAATATGACGGTCAGTCACTTCGGGCAAGTAAACGGTTTGGTGGACCTTGGAAAACTTCCACCAACTCAGAATTAGCGGATCACATCAAAAGTAGGGAACATAAAAACGAGCTGAACGTAACAAATTGCTTTAAACTCGACTGTCCTGCAGCTGTGACATGTTCATGTCTCTTTCTAAGTCTCGTAATACACCTTCTTCGCAAATAAACTCATTTGCACTTGAAAAGAGTGAAGTGAGTAGCTTTGAGCCATGCTTGGCTGAGAGGCAACAGTCACGAACCAGGCTTTCGCTGGTGGCGCCGCCGTCGCGTCATGAAATAAAGGCACTCGTTGTCCCCGTTGGTCGGCACATCTATTCATCGAGCCACCGCATTTTAAAGGCACCTGCCGCTTTTTCTTGAGTTGTACCTCATTACAGAGTCGTCTGGTGGGTACGCCGAACTGCATGTATGACGCCTGGTGGCAGTCACCAGGCTCAAGATCACTTGGTCAAAAGCTACACCCATGGATGCTGCAGCCTAGCAAGATAAAGGAGTACTGTGTGATTTGCAGGTTGTGAGCGCCGCTTCTGTGTCACTGAAAGAGCACTGGCAACCGCAGAGCAGAACACGCATAACAAAGAATGCACTCATGTTCCTGGCATAATTGCGTCGCACAAAGTTTTAACATACCGAGGGCAGTGTGGTGACAGCATGACAGGTTCGCGGCTTAGCAAACAGTTCTCTTTCAGTGATGAGGAGCCATTTGCTACGACTCACAAACCAACCACGTGGGCATGTATCTTGGCCAGCTACAAATGCCACAGTACAAACCTGGCGACTGCTATTAGGCATAGTTTAGAACGCTTGTTGAGCCTCACCAACACTGTGGTTCTGAATCCAGGTTAGACCAATGAAAGCCAAGACACACTGTTGAAATGTTTGTCAAGTGGAACGGATAAGCCTTGTTATATACTATAGGCAACCATCCGTGCAGGATGATTTGCCCTTTCAGAATGGAGCCTCGGAAAAAATTCATCATCGGACAGCTCTCATATCCAGCAGAACTGCATTCTAGAGCAGCTGCTGTGGAGCGCCGTGTTCAGTAAAAAAAAAGCAAGTTGCTGAATGAGGATGTAATATTTGTCGTGTGCAGCCTTCTCACCATAGATTTCACAGGTCGGAGCTACTAGACAATTGCTGTTAATGCACGAAAAAGCGGCATTTATTATCACAATCGGCGGGCTGCCCAAGTATAATGGCATTTCAAGAGCCATTTACAATATAAATGTAGTCATCATCCCTCTAAATGAGGGTTGACAAATGGGTAGTGTTCTTTTGACAGGCAAATTCTGTGTCATGATAGCATGCCACGTTGTGGATCAAGTTTTAACAAGTCCTTTGTTTTCTCTTGCAGTACTATCTGTTGCAAGCGACAAGCAAGTTTACCTCGGAGAAATCGACAAGTGAAACACTCATTAAAGACATCTTAAAAACATGCGTCATCTGCTTTTTATTTCTGTGGGTGCGCCTACTGCAAACTCCCACGTGGAGTTTGTTTTCCTGTCTCTGATTTTCACACCTTCACCCTCCAGCTGGCTTCTTAAAGCATCACAAGCTTGTAAGAGCACTTTGTCCTTCGACTCCAAGGCATGAGCTCGCACGGTTGCCCTGAATGCCACTGCATCGTCCAGCACTCGAGCCAACGTTGACGAAGAAGCTGCAACACCATGTGTCTGAGCAGAAGCCAACTCTAATCCCAAATTGCGAAAGAAGCCGGTGACAAATTCGAGGCAGGCAGCTACTGCAGCTCTGCCGGTATCATTGTGACCATGCTTAACATCTTTTGATGGTGCTTGAAGCTTTGCATTGGTTTGTGAAGCAAGGTGTTGGACAGATGACACAGCTGTGGAGTAGTCTAGGTCATCAGCAAACGCACCTTGTATATTTGACCTTGTTTGTTCCAGAACGCTGTATAAATCTTGTGCTTCTATCTGCGCTGTGGGTATCTGACCGCGGATGTATGATTTGGCATTTGCACAGAAACCGTTCAGAGCCTGTAAAGAGCTTTCAGCACCTCGAAGCAGGTCTGATGAAAGAAGCACGTCCGCTTTGTAGTTCTTTTGCAGGCAGAACATTCGAAAAACACTGGCCGAGTGATTACTAAGGAACTCTCGCAAGGGCATGGCGTTGCCCAGCGACTTTGCCATTTTCGTTGGCTTGCCATCGGGGCCACATACATGCACCTGCCCGGTGTGAAGCCAATGGTTTACCCACTTGGACACGCTGTGGTAACACCGACTTTGAGCGAGTTCATTTTCGTGGTGCGGGAAAGCGAGGTCCCTACCCCCTGTGTGGAGGTCGATAGACGAGCCGAAAATGGTGCTTGCCATAGCAGAACACTCGACGTGCCAACCGGGTCTCCCAGGCCCCCACGGAGAATCCCAGCGGGGCTCGCCCGGTTTCGCACCTTTCCACAGAGCAAAGTCGCGTGCGTCTTTCTTGCCAGCAGTTTTCATAGCTTCGGGATCGTCACTAACACTTCCTGGAGTACGGAACACGGCGTACTGAGGGCACTTGGCCAGCTCAAAGTAGAGGGATCCGTCCGGTGCGGCGTACGCGAATCCCTTGTCTTTAAGCACGGAGCAAAACGCGACAACGGCGTCAATGTGTTCACTAACGCGCATGAAAAGCGTGGGGGGCAAAACGCCAAGGTTTTCCAAGTCCTCGCAGAACTCTCGTTCGTACTTTCGGGCGTGTGTCTCGAATGCGACGCCCAGATCACGGGCGCGGTTAATTATTTTGTCGTCTACGTCCGTAATGCCCATAAGCAGTATCACATCCAGGTCATAGAATCTGCTCAGGATCCGTCTCACGATGTCCATCCGGACGTAGGAACAGGCGTGGCCAACGTGGGTTGAATCGTACACGGTGGGACCGCACGAGTACCATTTCACAACGCGCCCGGATTCGAGCACGAACGGCCTCTTGTCTCGAGTAATTGGATCGTAAAGCAGTATTCCGGTGTCCAGGCCCTGAAGAGGCGAGCCGGGCGGGCTAGACGCATGGCAGAGCCCGAAACGTTCCAAGTAAACGAAAACACCGGGCTGTTGGAAACGACTGGAGAAAAGCCGTCTGCAAGCGAGCGCCATGCTTCGTAGCGACATTTGCCAGCGCAAAGTTGGGGCAGGCACTCTACACTGAGAACATAAACAAAAACGTGATGCACGGTGACATAGGCACTATAGTTATGTAGAACTACATTAAGCGTGAGGAAGCAGCCGCACCAATTTCGCCGGCAATCGGCATGCACCGGCCTACGGGATGCTAGACATGTGCTAGAGGCTTGGCGCACCTGCACACACTTCGCAACTGAACTTTATAAAACTTATCATATTTGTGCTCTAATTTGACGAAAGGAAACTTTAAAAAGTAAAATAAAATTAAAATCTCAAAATTGAAGAAAAAAAAACTTCCCTGCAGAGGGCAGCTGCCAACATGCAAACTTCTAGGAAGTAGTTTTAAAACTCGACCACATATCTGATTGAAACAATAAACTCAAAACTGTATTCTCCGCGACTTGATAAAGTTAAAGCAATACTATTAAAAAATGGCAGCTCAGAAGTTTGTACGAACGGCTTGAATTACAAGGTAAGAAAGTACTGCGCTCACTCACTGACATCGTCCTTCCACAACGTCGCTGCAGAAAAAGTTCCGCGGAAACGTTTTCTCGCGGTGCATTGTGGGATACGCAATTTTTTTGTAAGGAAGCCAGCAGCCGGAATACGGCGCCATATTTCGCGCGGAGCCCGTGGTTAGTAGTCGCTTTGCAGTGCTGGTGGCTCATCTTCGCTGTTGACTCGGTTTGCGTGTTTGCGTAAGGTGAGTGGTCATCCATAGAAACTAATCATTGTCGGTGGCAGGTTGAGAAAAAAAATTTAGACGCCGGTAAAATGTATGAAGCCGCGAATTCGATGCCGGCGCACTTTGACGCAGTCTTTGTTGTTAAGCCTAAACGAATGCGCTCACGCCGGTTGGCCGTACGACGAATAGTGAGCTGGCGTTCGCTCTTTGCGTAATCTTTAGAAGTTTGGCTCATTTTAATGCTTTCACAACACGTTAAGCGATGACCGGCGTGAACGATGTGCGTGGGTTAGTCGTTGGCCGGCTTTGCGATAGCTTATACCGCTAAGCCTTGTTCATTATCCACGATGCATTTCCCACGCTTTCACTAATCTCGCCGCGATCTGTTCGTTACGCGACGGACTGCGCAGGTAAGGCGGCCATAACGGTGTGTGTGATCGTCTTTTTCCTTCGCCTTCGCAGGTGTTCCCGCCCTTCAGCGGTGCTTCAGCATGGCGCCGGTGAGTTTCTCGCCCGAGGCTTTTTATTTTATTTTTAGTTTTGATAGCCCTGAACCAGTTTTGCTTATGCCTACCTTTTGCCCCTCTGTTAAACGGCAGTGGATTGTGGCGCCCTAGCACGTTTTTGTTGCGCCTCGGAAGTCCGCTGGTTGGGCGGTAGCCTTCGCTTATTTTAGCGTGCTTAGGCTGTAAGCGGTGAGTTCGGGCTGCTGAACGAGTTTGAACAAAGCGTTGTGCAATGCATTGTCTGGTCGGCTCTCCATTTAACGGCATGCGATTGTGCTTCATCCGATTTACGGCGCCTACATCGTCAGTTTTATTGCCGGCGTTGCCGTTTAATCACCCTGCACCAACGCAATGAACTGACTGAGAGCAGATTTCTGAATTTAAATTTGCATGTTGAGGCTCTTGCGATGTCCCCGTTGTTTAAATTGAGTACGCCATTAAATCGTTTTCAAGTAGCTAGCATCGAGTTCAAATGCGGTTTTGTATTTAAACTTCGTTCTGTAGAAAGGGAAATCTTTTGAGGGTCATCCAATTCAAATTCATTTATTTATTTACAAATATTGCTGTGTCTGTTGTTAGACATAGCTGGAGCGGGTTATACAGCAGTTCCTTCTGAAATTGGTTAGTTGGCAGTGAACGCAGAGAACCATCGTTATTTCATAATTAAATCGTCTGGGAAAAAAAAAAAAAAGAAGCAATTTAAAAATGGAGTGAAACGAACTATGTTCACATGCACGCACTTGAGATGACGGTGGAAACATGCGGTCGTAGCGGCTGTGAATGAATCTGATGGCCTTTCTTTGAACAGATTCTATTTTAGTGATGTCATTTATGAAATGGGGCGACTACACTGGGGATGTGTACTCGAGAATAGGTCTGATAAGTGTTCTATAGGCGGTCAGCTTGCATTGTTTAGTGCCATGTTTTTTGCATGGCCGAGGGGCGCAATTTGGTCGTCTTCTGGTGATTTTACATTAACTCTTGTGCAGTAGCGCACATGCAAATGTTGCGAGCTGGTAATCACCGTTTTTCGCCCAGTAAAGGCCAGTACTTTGAAAAGTTTATCCTGCAATCTTCTATGTGGGCTTCTTGATGTTCAGCAATTTGCAAGTGCCATGCTGCCTAGTGCTTGATTACTATTGGTACTACGGGTAGCTTTTCTTTTGATGTAACATGTTGCGTGGGGGCTCTTCTTTTGCCGAAAATTGTCGTTTGTGCAGTGGTGTTTGGGTATTGTACAGGCCAGGTAATGTAGTGGTAGGCATAACAGTGCCACACTACTTAGCTGCTTGTACAGTCATGCTGTGGGGTGCTGGTTTAGATGAGTATCCAGAATGTCCAGCTATGAGTACATTGGATAGGGAATCGGAGGGCATTGGTGTAGGTTTCGTCTTTTTGTCAGTGTTTCCGGACACTGTAACTGCATCAGGGGTGCAGTTTACATCACATTCATTGTGCACTCTGCCAAATGATTGTCCGAAGTTGTAATGTGTGCACCGTTCCTTTCGCAGAGGACAAAGCTGTTTGTGGGCCACTTGCCAGACGGCATCCGCACAGAGGAGCTCCAGGAGCTCTTTGCCAAGTATGGCACGGTGACAGAGTGTGATGTCATCAATAAGTATGGTTTTGTGGTGAGTGCTTTTGGCATGCACTCTGCTCCCAGCATTATTTTTTCCTCCCTGTGAGTGTGGCTAACGTGTTCTCTCTTGATGTGTGATGCTTGCAGCACATGGCAACAGAGGAGCAGGCAGAGGAGGCTCTGAAGAACCTAAACAACTACAACTTCATGGGCTCTACGTTGTCAGTTGAGGTGAGTGATGGGCTTCCACTCTGCCTGTAACCATCGTCGGATGTCAACTGATGTGGTTTGAGCTGCAACTTGTTTATAGCTTAACTGGCTTGTTGCTGCTGGGAATGCAGGGTAGCACATTAAAAACTTCGTTCAGAATGTTGACATCTGTCATAACAATGGTGATTGAGGTTTTGTGTGCTGTGTAAAGACTTGATTTGCCTGTGTAATATCGCCGATGCTTGCAATATTTGGCGCTGAGGGTACAATGCAGCCCCATCCTGCGGGCAGCAGCTATTACAGGCGGCTGCCCTTCAAACTGGTGGCTAAAGAATGTTTGGGGTCTTTGAGCCATCTTTGCGGCAGGTTCTGTGGTGGAGCTTGCACGACTCTTGGGGTCCCACAGCTGTGTGCATGTTACCGTTTACCTGCAAAGCCCCAGGGAAGTTCTAAGGCTTGATGTACCTGTTCTTTGTCTGCCAGCGCTCCACAAGCAAGTTCCACCAAGAGCCAGGAGCACCTGGCCGGGCCAAGGGAGGACCGAGGTGAGCCTGTGTTCAGCTGCGCACTTGCCTTGCTGAAACTATGTAGCATTGTGAAGGCTGTGTGGTGGAAATTATGGCACATTTTGGTAGCTCTTAAGGGCCAGCCACTTCATTTTCCAAACTAGGGCTTTTCTATCGTGCATGAGACAGAAAAAAAAAACCTTATGTCAAGTGTTTCTCCTTTTGGTCCCTGCTGTAACATGGATAACTATGCCTGTTTGCTCTATCATTCTTTAATGGCAGCAGCACATTCATTCTTTTTCCTCTTGCACACTATGGCATTTACTGCACGTGCAAACATTTTGCATTTTTATTGCATATTATGAGAAGCTTGCTAGCTTAACTTCGATCAGGCACTTGTGTCCTTTGATTGCAGCCTAGAGACTGCTTTGATGAAATTCTGTTGACTTTTTGGTGCAGACCACCATATGGTGGGGGCATGCAAAGGAACGGCTACGACAGCAGGCCTTCAGGCGGCTACTACAACGGCGGCGGACCAGGTGGCTATGCCGACTACCGCAGAGGCGGCGACTTCTATGATCGGGCCCCATACCGGGCTATGGTAGACAGGCCACGGCCCTATCCAGCCCCGTACGAGCGCCGGGATGACCCCTACGCACGACGCCCGCCCCCGGGACCCCCCTCCATGGGACCTGACATGTACGAGCGGAGGCCGGCTCCAGACTATGCCCTCTACAGCCGCCGGTCACCTCCCCCTGCCTCAGGGTCAGCGGGCGTTTAATCGCACCCTACACTGTGTGTGTGCGCAGCTAGTAGTGGGAGGTTTCGCCGAGGCACTCATTTAGAATCTCCTCAAGCTGTCTGGTAGCTTTCTCGGAATTGGCATGTCCAAAAGCGAGATGGCTGTGCTGCCATTGCCCAATTTGACCAGTCCTGGGATGTAAAAACAAAAGATGGTGTCTGACCCCCATCACCCAATTTGGCTTGCCCCATCATAGTTGCATGCAGAATTGCCTTGCCAGCTTGTTTGGGGTTGTGTGTTTAGTAGGCTAGTACACGTGGTGTCTAATGCATTGGGGTCTTTGCTAATTGGCACTCAATGTGTTCTGCAGGTACAGCTGGGGTGCCGGCTATGGTTCCAGTGACCGCATGGGCGGCTACTCCTACGGTGGCTACTAGGCGCCTCTTGGCTCTCCCCCGCAACAGGTGAGGGTGAACTCCGCCACTGCTGCAGTGGTGGCGGTAGTATTCATTGAGTGCGCGCGAGTTGTTTGTTCGCGTCGGCTTAGCCGCTCTTGTGTGGCGCGGTCGAGCGCGATGTGAAGGGCAGCGCGTCGTGACATGTCGCCTCTTGCCTCCTCCCCCGCAGCGACGACACCCCGGACGGTTGCGCTAGCGCTTCGGTCGGAGGTAGCGTGCGGCGGCTAGCGCCCCCTCGCCGCGTGATGACCGCCCGACCCTTTGCGCCCGCCCGCTGGACCGCCTGTGCCGTACCGGGGCGCCTGCGCCCTCCGCCTCCTCACATGTCACCCATACTTAAACCTGGCCGCAAGCGCCGCTCTCTGTTAACCACCATCATCCTGCCTTTTTTTTTTTTTCTTCTGTGTACCACTACACTTCATGTCTCGTCGTCCGAATGCAGTCGCTGCCCGAGGGGAGCGGGCCAGTTTTACTAAAGCGTCTCGTCGTCTCTCACTCAATAAATGTCCATGGTGTCGCCAACAGAACCCCGTCTCGAGAATTATTGCTGCTGAGTGCGCTCGTGTGACGCTGACCCCGCAGGCCGAACGCCGTACTACGCTGCTCGAGGCTTTGTACGCTGTCGGGTTGCGCTGGAGGTGTGCATTTGGGGGTGGTGGGGGGCCCCTGGCCACTCACCGATCTTCCCCTCCTCCCACTTTTTCCAGCCTGGTTACAGGTGGTACACTACTGTCTCCAACACCCTCTCAACTGGGTCTGGTAAGTCGGTGCGAGGCCCCTCGTGGCCCGTTGTCCCCACTTTCCTTTGCAGCCTCTGGATTGGTTGGCCGAGTCTCGTTCCGGGTTCCCAGGGAGAGTAGTAAGTTGGCATGGAATAACTGGGTCATCGTTTCGCTCAGCTGGGTAGCGGTAGACGGGTGGCCTTGGGACCAAGGTGTACTTTGGAGCTTGGGGATCCATAGTGCTGTGTGAATAAATGGGTTCCTGCAATTGTACTTTGTGTGCGTGTGTTCTTTTGGCAGCACAAGCGACGGCTTCGAATGCTTTTTAAAAATAAAACTAGAGATTGAAATGGTGTGGACATGCGAAACGATGGCGAACCTGCTTAGGAGGAGGAAAAAACTTATTTAAAAAAAAACACTCTGAGCCCTCTGGCTGTTCATTCCTAGCTTAGCCCTCTTGACCAGCCGTAACTGATCTGCAGACTGCTTAGCATGGAAGTAATCTCGTGCAACTTGCCTGGGTTGGTATAGTAGGCAGTTGACGTGGGGCATTTCAGGGAACGTTTTGGGAGACTGCAATGGGAATTGGGACCATATTCAAAGTTTGCGTCGTTATCGAAGTGTCGCTATCTTGCATGACATGAAGTTCGTCTGACTGGTCGAAACGGCGGTACCGAAGGGTGGCAACATCATGTTCCGGTGTTTCGACTAATCTGATGACTGAAGGTCACGTGATAGCGGCACACAGCATGTTCGCTGCTGGCATAATCGGCCCCTGATCACTTTTAGCTGCCGCAGGTTGTAATTTGATGCCAGGTGGTTGAGGACGCTCTCGAACGGGAAGTGGCGCTCAAGGGTCTTACAGAATAAAGTATCAAGGGGTTTTATTACAGAAGGTGCCTAGAATTCCTTACGAACAAAGCTGTAGCTGGCCATTTTCGTTGAAGCCTTATAGTCCCGGACCAGGCGCATCTACAAGGCATATGCGTCCCCCACGGCACAAACTAGAACGATGGATGTTTAATGGGAAGCGCAGTGGTATGGCAGCCGTGAATGTCGCAGAAGAGTTGCACGAGACTTCACATGCGTAGACGAGCTTGCAGTAAGCTTCTGGTAGGAGAGTCCATGCTGCTTGTTCGAACCTCCCAGACTTCCGTCGTCTGCTCGACCAGCGATGGAGACTGCACCGAAGGAACCTCATGGTACGTTAACCAGCCTTTTTATATATAAAAGTACCGATGTCGCCAGCTCTCGGATAGGAGCGACTCGAGCATTCACTGAGACGAAACGTTCTTAGAACGTTGCCCGAGACTGCTGAAACTACAGATATTAATCTAATGTGCGTTGCTTTAGTCCTGGTATGTATTGCCCGAGACTGCTGAAACTGCAGATATTAATCTAATGTGAGTTCCCGTATTCCGAGTTTGCGTCGTTATTGGATTGAGTTATAGGAAGGGAAAGGCACTCGCTTGTCTGTAGACTCCTCAACCGCGTCGTAAGGGAAGGTGGGAGTGAAAGTGGAAAGAGCTGTAGTGGAGGGTTCCGGAGTAATTTCGACCACCTAGAGTAACATGAGCTGACATTACACGGCACACGGACGCCTCTTCGTTTCTCCTTCATCGAGAGTTATCTGATTAATGGAAACACCATAACGTTACCGCCTCTTTCGGTACCGTAGTGGGAACACCCGGTTCCGGCGTTTCGACCAATCGTGAGTAGAGGTCACGTGAGATAGCGACTGGCCATAGGGTTTTCTTGGCAGGAAATACTGGAGTGGGTTGCCATTACCTTCTCCAGTCAAATCCTAAAGTTAAAGCTCAGCTACTTTGGTCATCTGATGAGAAGAGAGGAGTCGCTGGAGAAAGATTTGATGTTGGGAAAGGTTGAGGGTTGCCGGAGAAGGGGTAGGCAGCGAACGCGATGGTTAGATGGCATTCTCGAGGCATTGCAGATGAAGCTATGTGATGTTAAGAAGATAGTGAGAGACCGGAAAGCGTGGCGTGACATGGTCCATAGGGTCACGAAGAGTCGGACACGACTGAACGCCTGAACTAACTGAGATAGCGACACTTTAGTAACGACGCTGAATGTGCGCTAGCGCTTCTGAAGACTGAATTCAGAGCAAAAGGCCATCGAGGCGTTGGCAGGGCTTGTATGAGTGATTTGCCCGCAGCCTTTAAAGCATATTAAACGTGCATAGGGGCCAACGGCCAATGACAAAATCATGTTAAGGTGGCGCTGGCGAACACTCGACGATAGGTTACACGGCCGTCGCTGTAGCTCGGTGATAGAACACCGGACGCTATATTCAGAGGAGAGCAGATCCAACCGGCGGTATATGCTTTTCTTTCTGGACATTTGCCTCCATGATTAAAATGCTCTCTTTTTCGCTGTTGGTCTCTAGCTTTGAAGAAGGGCAGCTTTTTTTTTTTTTTTTTCTTCTTCGTGTGGCCGGAGATTCATAAGGTACCGTAATTATGACCAACACTATATGACTCATCTATCGCACTTGTTCTGTGGACATTTTAACCGCGATATCGGTGCACGTTAAAGATCCCCAGGTGGTCGAAATTGCTCCGGAGCCCACTGCTGCACCCTTTTTTTTCTCCGCTTTCACGCTCACCTGCCCTTGCTAGGGTCGGGTGTCCAATATATCCAGTGCTATCTGGTAAGAAATCGCCCTATAGTGTCCGACATAGCTCAATGTAGATGGCGCCACTGCGGCGAAAATACGGGTTCGAACATCCCACCGAGGACGCCGAACGCAAAAACACTTGCTGTACAAGCCCAAGTGCAGCAGGCGGAGACCACCCGCTAGCAGAAGGCGATGGAGGCGAAAGCAACGCGATTGCCCAAGAAACTCTGATAACAGCTGTGACAGTGTGCTGCTTTTTGAGGCGCGTGCGAGCGCGCTCCACTTCGATCGTGCTCCCGAAGTGCAAGCCGCTTTGTGCAGAACCTGTGGGGAAAACCAAGAAACCACCGAAGACATGAATTGCACTGGATTGTCCCCGCCGCATGCAGATGGCACCACCTTCTTGCAGGCGCTTATGCTGTGACTTGTGACATGTAAGCGGCTAGGGTGCACGTCGTGCGCCTCCCCCCCTCCTCGATGCAAAGGGATAGCCACATCATCATTGATCATATCATCGCTTGGCTTCGGAAAAATCGGAACTGTGCGGGGTGCCGAAGTCGTGTCCATCTCAAAGACTCGCCTGCAACAATGGCGAGGAAGGGTAGCGCGGCAAACGTCCGTCGTGCCCCAAGATGCCTAAACATTTTTTTTTTAAACTCCCGGCTAGGACGCAGGAACTCTGACCGCCCGCTTCAAAGGGAAAAGCCACATCAGCATCATCACGTTAACAAGCCAGGTGTGGGTGAAACTTCATACAACACTACGCTAGGCTTCTAGACACCCTAACTACGCATAGCAAGAAGTGTGTACGCAGGCGCACAACGACCAGCAACAGCAGAGATGTTTTCGCACTGCCGCATGCAAGTGCCCCCCAGAATTTTCTTATGAATCAGCTTGAAACGCAAATAAATGCAGGGGAAAGAGGGGCTTTATTATCAGATACAAAAGGGAGCAAACAGCCAAATTGTCAAGAAGACAGGCTTTTTTTTTTTTTTTTTTTTTGTAGCGATCAATGTAAATTGTGAAAAAAATTAGAATCCGCACCCACGGTTTCCAGGTTGCGTGGCCTATCAGCTGAGCTACGGCAGCGGCTATTTTGTTTCGCCACGGCCGGTCTCGAGGGAGTGCGCGTTTCTCTCTCCCTCGAGACCGGCCGTGGTTTCGCTTAAGTATTTATGGTGGTTTTAACAGCGCCGTAGAATGCTCCCCTCAGCTAAACTGTTGAATCATTGCAGGTCAAATTTCGCACAGAAATGGCATTTGTTCTTCAGTATATTTTTTAATAGCAAATTTGCTTGGGGCACTGGCCTGATTCGATCCGAAAAAAAAAAATGTTCCCATCGTATGCGGCACCAATAAAGACGGTCTGGTGGAGCAAAGCGACACGCCACCATCCCAGCGATAGCACTGGTAGCGCCATCTGGTGCTGTTTGAAACACCCTTCCGCCAAACGTAGCGGGCTCTCCCTCGAGACCGGCCGTGCAAACGTCCATGATCGGAGGGTTTTGTTGCGGGACCTTGGCCCCGATATTACTCCTCCGATCCCTTCCGGCCTCTCAACCTGCCCAAGTTCTGACTCCCAAGGCGCGAGCTGGTGCAGCGTACACACCGGACATCCTGAGTCAATGGCGCCGAACCAAGATCGACTGCCTTGCTGACTCCGTTGACCTGCAGCAGTTGATCTGGACCTGTCCTGGTACGGCTAGCCGACAAGCCCGCTACACCTGCTCACCACATTCAGACTTACGAAGACTGGACAGCCCCCAATACCGACGCCAAGCGCAAGCTTAGACCATGTCGGATTCTGGCGCCCTCTACCTCACCTAACCCACCCCTTTCACCTCTAGGCCTCAGGTCATCCTTATGAATAAAGATTTATGAATGAATAGTTTCGTTCCAAAGTTGCTGCAAGCAGCACCAGGACGCTACCAGTGCCATCGCTTTCCTCCTTTCACTTTCAGCCTGTGCACCAGCATGGTACCGACGCGTTTCAAAGAGTATGCTCTGAGCATCATCTGGGACAGCGGCTTGTTGCCTTGTCCCCGCCACATACAATGTGAACATTCGACTTCTGATCGAATCGGGCAAGTGCCCCAAACAAATTTGGTATTAAAAATACGAACAATCCATTTCTGTGCTTAATTCGAGCTGCAAGGGTTCAGCGGTTTAGCTGAGAGAACCAATTCACGCATGCAATTATGCAACGCGCTGTAGTATCCTTGAGAGCGCTGGCCAGCGCCGCCCTCTTCCATATCGGCGTATGCTTTGTGAAACCACGAGTTTCACGTACGTGAACGGTGGCATGGGATCTATCTAACGGGGAGGGTGCGAGTCGTGATAGCCATTTTATACTACACATAACATCAAGGCCGCCAGATTCGAAGACCTCAGTAAGCAAATCGGAAAAGAAATGCAAGGAAAATGAGGGTGCTTCGCTATAGACGAGATATAAAAGCCAACAGTCACTGATACAAAAGAAGTGGCCCGAGTTGTTCCGGTATTGGAGATCGAAAATTACTGCAAAATTATCTCCCCATTTCGTTAACATATCTCAATGCTGCAAGCTCTTGGAACACGTTGTGGCATACTGCATCAAATAATTCTTCGCTGAAAACAATGTGCTTACAGAGTTTCAACATGGCTTCAGAAAGCGGTATTCCACTGTAACACAACTGGTATCAGTAATTCATAATTTTGCGTTATCCCTCGACAGTAATGGACAAGTAGATGTAATATTTCTAGATTTCAAGGTTTCGCACGACAAATATTCAATGATTGGCATACCTGACATTTTTGTAAACTGGATTTTTGGTTACCTTACTAAACGAACTCAGTACGTTAAAATTAGCGAACGCAGCTCGGTCATTCTTCCAGTCACGTCAGGGGTGCCCCAAGGTAGTATTCTGGGTCCCCTACTATTCCTCATATATATATATCAATGACGTCGTGAATGTTGTGAGTACGGGTGTGCAAATAAAATTTGCTGATTGTATCTTGTAAATTACTCTCTTGCTTCTCGTTTAATAGACCTAAGCTAGAGTATGCATGCATGGTATAAGGTTCTGACACTAAGTCAAATATCAACCACCTTGAAAAAATACAAAGAAAGGCAGTTCAGTTTATATTTAATAAATTCGCTAGGTCTGACTCGCCCTCTCAAGCAATGATAGAAAATTCTATTCCCACACTTGAGTCTCACAGAAAACAGCTGAGGCTTGAATACAGCTGAGGCTTGAATTTCTTTCTCTTCTGATAAGTAACCAACTTGCAATAAACCAGTGCCCTTACATTTTCTCCTGCAATAACACGGCACACAAGACATCATCCTGACTCAGCGACACCTTATGCTCGAACTGACACGTTTAAGTTTTCCTTTTTCCCTTGGGCAATATCAGTTCAGTTCAGGCGTTCAGTCGTGTCCGACTGAACGCCTGGAACAATATCTCACAGATGGCTATACAGTGTGACTGATATTGTGTAAATTTGTATCACTTTTTCGTTGTTTGCTCTTGTTCGTATGCATCTATGCCCCCCTAGCTGCTTGGACCCAACGGTCTGCAGTATGTAATAAATAAATTATAATAAAAATCAGAAGGTACTTTTCTCGTGTTGAATAATGGAAAGTAACAATCGTGGAGATAATCAATTAGAAAGTAAAAAAAAAAAGAACATGCAGTCAGTCGGATCCGAACCCACAACCTCCAAGTTACCCGTTCGGTGCAACATCATTGTACCGTTTACAGATCGGAAACGGGCAGCTGCAACGCTCGCCCGATGAAATGCTTTGGACGAAGCGCGCTCGTGCAGCTGATGACCATTTCTTCTTGGCAAAAAAAAAAAAAAAAAAAAAAAAGCTTTAAACTCTTTACACCAGAGGCAATGTGCTGAGAAATCGTGGTTCGGCTTACTGTCTGGGCCAAGCTCAAATGTTAAATGGTATTGCTACATTTCTCTGGCTTCTTCCCTTCTATGGCTCGGAGCAACTAGTAAGGTAAATGTCACGTCAAAGTTGAATAGGTGAGTCAGTGAGTGAGAAGACTTTATTTACACCGACATGAACCTCGGGGCAGGGGCTCAGCCAGGGGGAGGGTCTCCCTGCCGGCTCTCCTGCACCGTGGCCGCAGAGAAGGTCTTGGAGTAAGCCTCTTCCGCCAGGCGTAGGGCGATCTTTTGTTCATCCGCATTTGGTCTGCGGATGTAGGACTCCCGGGTAATTTGATCAAGGGGATCAGTTTCTTTAGCTCCCGGAGAATCGGGGCATTGCTAGATTAGATGATTTTGACTAAGAGGTACGTTGTAAAGATTGCAAGCCTCTGGGTCCCCTGTCAACTCATTATGCAGAGTAACATGAGGAAAGAACGGTGCCCGAGTTGAATAGGGCAGATAATACCTTGTTTGAACATCGCCTGTTTGAATTACCCGCCTAGACCACATGGTTGCGACGTCACGAATTAGCTAAGCCAATCAGAGTGACGGCACGATCAGCGGTGTTCGATTTCGACGTTCTAGTAACGTTAGTTCGATTCTTCTCGCCTTTCTACGCTTCTACCAGTTTGTACGAGCCAAAATGAACTTCACTTCAGCAATGTACAATGAGAGGAAGAAAAAAAAGCAATTCTTCTCGCCTTTCTACGCTTCTACCAGTTTGTACGAGCCAAAATGAACTTCACTTCAGCAATGTACAATGAGAGGAAGAAAAAAAAGCAAAGAGATTGTCGTGACAAAACTAAATGAACTTCACTTCAAGCAATGGAGGTAATGAGAGGAGGGAAAAAAAAAAGTGCCGTGGTGGAAAAGCTCGAGGAATAATTTAGATTACATGGGCATAATATGGGATTGTTTGCTACATTACCCATTTCGGAGCGAAGCATGAGTACAACTTAACCGCTAGGAAGCAGCAGTAGTTTCTCTGCTTCAGAGATAACACGTATTAAGAGAAATAACTCTACGAAGAAAATAACCAACATGGCGCAGTCCGTGTCGTCTGTGTGTGTGTACTGCAGACATGTGTTGATAACTGTGCAGGGGTAACTTGCAACTTACGGTCTGTTGCCTTTCGCGACGTGCTGCTGTTGTGCATCGCGGACGCACTTCGAACTTGAGAGCTTGGACATGACGTCTCGGCACTGTTGCTCACGGGCGGACGCTTTAAAAAGCCCGGTGAAAGGCGAAGAGTCGTAGCTCGGAAGTTGCCTGGATCCTGAAATTGAGGGAGGGCACCGGCACAGCTGGCGGTCACAATGCAAAGTGAGCTGTCGGATCTGCGGCAACGCGTCGCCCCGATGAATTGCAGGGATGATCATTCTACGGTGAGTCCCTACATTACTGCCCTGCTATTTGCTTTGTCGTTATGCTCATAGTTGAAGTAGGAGTTGTTACTTCGTTCTTGATGACAGAAATGAAAGCTTGCAGAGGCCACGTACTTGGTGTAAAAGGTGCGCGGCTAGTGCGAACGATCGCGCTGAGCTGCAGTTCTGTTCAAAATAGGCGATCGCTTGAGTAAGCTCGTGCTGAAATCCCTGATAATTGCTGTTGCAGGGTTTATTTCAACCGTTCAGGAAGCCAGCCCTTGGCGTGGTTGGCTCTCTCCTCACTGAACTGCGACCCGTCATGAAAGAACCGGCGGTATGTATATATCCAGCGCCTTGTTTACTTTGGGAAGAATCCTGTCATCCGTACACAAAAACTGATGTTTCTTTCGCACTCGATTAGAGCTTTGTCGTCAGTGGGATGGTATTTCGATTTACGCGTTACGACATGTGACGAGCTTGAGTGTCCGAACAAAATACGGAGCGTGTGTCAGCATGCTGCGTAGTGACCGCAGGTTTTTTTTTTTTTTTTTTTTTTTTTTTTTTTTTTTTTTTTTTTTGTAGAGGTTTTGCACATACTTTGTGCAGCACTGCTTATGTATCAGATTACTTTCATTGGTGGCGTTTGATATCATTGCACCCAAACTCGGTGCAGTTTCTCTAATACACTATATTGTGGAATCGCTGTCCTTGCTTTTATTGTATGCTTTCCACACTGCTTTAGAGTAAAATTTCCTTAGATGTATGCATAATCCGCACACATATAGCAAAGATAATGGAATGGTAAAAGCAGTCCTCGGAAAGGAAATGAAGGCAGCACACTGTCTATATGGGAATGTAGTGCACATATAAAGTGCGACATGTTTTCTTTGTAGGCAAAAAAAGTCGTCTGGCTGATGGTTGGGAACATCATTTGTAGCTCTGTACTCTCATACTGGAGTCGATCTTCTGGGAGTTTAGGTGAGCAGTACCTGTGGGCCCTCATTTTTCTTTCTGCTGTGGTCTCACTCAACCCTGTACTTTCTATCTTTTTGCTTAATGCATTGAACCGTTACTTTTCTTTCATTTTTTTCAGCACTGGGTGCCTTCACTCAGTTGACACTTTTTGACCTACTCTGGTGAGAACAATATTTGTTTTGACTGACGACAACATGCTAGATTATTTCCCATGCACTTGTATGCCAACTGGCAAGCTTAATGTCAGTGTGACCGAGGAGGCACAATCCGGGAAATGCACGAGCCGATTCACTCGAAGTAAAATAGGGCAGAGGGGCTGATTACTGGATTCACTCGAAGTAAAATAGGGCAGAGGGGCTGATTACTGCACGCTTGCTTCTGTATTGGTGATGAGTTAGGTGGGATCTGGTACATTAAATTCAATAGAAACATTTCCCCCCTCTCTTTTCCCCCTGTTTAGTCTTGGGAACTGCCTCCTCGGCATGTGGGTGTCGCAGCAAAAGCCTGGGCCAACGTACAGCTTTGGGTAAGTATTTTTCTCAAGGGTGTCTTGCAAAATAAGTATTCATTCTCTTTGTGATCCTCTACTAATGAGTAATCACTGGCCAGCATTCTTTTTCAAGTGCAGGTTATGGTCTTGAATTTTTCACCAGTTGTTCTACTGGGATATTCTGAATGGAGTTTCGAAACAAATGGGGCAATGTTCGTTGTCGTAAAAAGTCAGTGAAATGTGCCAAATGGATTGACAGGCTCACACGCTTTCCAATGGGGTACTCATATTATGGCTGGCATAATGGGTAGTTGTCCTGTAATCTGCATGATCCAAGGGATGCACTGGCAGGTTTTTTGAGTGGAATCTGCCACCTCTTTCTTTACCTTAGCACCATCATTGAATGGGCTGATTATTTTAGCATTTACGTTAACCATATTGAGAGAAGAGGAATTTTTTATTTATATTCATCATGCTGCGATCCTGTATACAGTTGTGATCATGGCAGGTAAGAACATTATATTGAAAATAAAAGCATGCAATTACAAAACAAAACAGAAGTGTATAAAGCAAGGAAATACCACGGCAAGGTCATTAGGTCATTTGCAAGTATCAATTCAGGTGTTGTTCAGACGAGTTCAATGATTTCTGCTCTCAACATCATTGGTGAGGTTATTCCACTTAGTGATGATCCTTGGGGGAAAAAAATATTTAGAACAACTCGTGGGTTTATTGGTGTAATGGAAAGAGAAGAGCAATTCCTGGTTTGATACCCCGAGGAATAAATTAGCATATTGGAGGTGTTAACATTGAATTGTTATTTATTAACTGAAAGAAGGACTTTAAGCGACGTGTGCAAGATTTCATAGGAATAGAGGTAAGCCACAAGGTTACTGACTTATGCCCTCCCATATGTGTTGTATAGTATCACTCTGATGGCTTTTTTAAAATTCTTTCGAAGCAATATTTCTCTTTGTAGAAAGGCACCTGATCATTACTGCATTTTTTAAGACTGATTAATAATAGTGTTATAGGCAATGGGACACGCACCAGGGATTGCTAACTTAACCCCTTAACCGTTTCGGACGAGCTGCGCTCATCCTTGCAAAGCCGTCCCCAAACCGTTTTGGACGACTATAGCTCGTCCTCGCTGAATAGGTTCTTCCCTTCAGCGTTTCGAACGAGCAGCGCTCGTTTGTGGCTTAGATGGCATTTTGCTCGACAGATGGCAGCACTGACCTGTTAATATCGTTTTTTTCTACCACATAAACGTCTTTTACGTATGGCAACATAATAACCGAAATCAGCACTAAAAAAATAAGCAGTTTTGTTAAGAAATTCGTTGATATAACAAAGCGGTGAAGGGGTTAAGCGACTCACGCAAGAAAAAGAATCTTTCAGAGAGTGTTTACAGGTATATAGCCGATATGTTTGGTCCAAGAGATTAATTCAGTCTTTCAGTTCCTGTGTTTCAAGCACCACCTTTAGGAGGGCCTCTTAATTAAGTTTATGTAGTGGTGTGTTTCCTTAGTACTAATTGTAGCTGTGGAACGTTGTCTAAAGAATTTTAGTTTGTAAGGCTCAGGTTAGATGGACAGGCATCGGTAAAGGAACACATAGTAAATTGGTTTCGGTGTGCATCGAAATTTAATTAATCTTGTCTCGGAGCTAAAATAACCTCAGACAAACTGCAGCATAGAATGTTGGGCCACATGTCAAATAGCTATTTAGAGTGTGGTATTAAGAAGCATATACTGCTAGCTGTTGTTCAGTCTTTCATGCCTTGTAGGGCTACATGCCATTAATGCACAATGATTGTGATAACTACAACATGCGAGCCAAATTTCACATTTGATTTTAACCCTTTTGACAGTATCACAAATACCTGTTGCTTATCTAGTTTTAAGGTCTAGCATTACTTTTTTCTCATAATCCAGGTATAGAAGATGGGAGGTCCTGGCCATCTTGGCAAGCACAATATTGTCACAACTAGGCTCATTCTTGGTCCTTAAGGAAAGGTGAGTCTACTTGCTGTTTGTCTGTTGTGAGGTGAATGTTTGATGTGTGAAAAACGGAAAAGCATGCCTGTGCAGTAGTGGTAAACCTTATGCATCGTTTGCGCCCAACTGTGTCAGATTTAAAAACTCTGCTACGTGATGCTGCAAAATAGAGTTTTTTTTCCTTTGTAGCGCACCTGCAAGTCATTGAGAAACTTTGGCCACAGCAAAACTGGAGCCTTCCATAGCTTTTAAATCTTAGTCGCATGCTCCTTTCAGGACCGGAGTTTGACGTGGATTCACGTGTTTACGCTTGAAGTCCTGTTTAAATGTATACACAAATGTCCCTTCTCACCAGACTAGCAGTTAAAAATTGTGGCTTTTCTAAACCGCGCACACTGACGGGATGGGCACATGTTAGCACAGGCTGTAGGCCACGACATACTAATGAATAATGAGAACGGGCACCATTGTGGAATTCGCTTGCTTGTGCGGCTCTCCTAGCATTGCAAAGGAATGTATAAAGGATGGTGCTGCTTGCATTTGCGTCTCAACTTCCACTTATCATTCTCAAGCCCTCTCGTTGAACTTTTCCAACGATGCGCCACTTCGAACCCCTTCAGAATGATTCAAGAAATACAAGAAATGCTGTTTAGGGATTTGTTGGCCGAGACTATGAATCTAGCATTTTTTGCAGGCCTTCTTCATATATTTGTTTATTTTTCACTCATATGATTTTCAGAATGCTGCAAGAATGAAGCTTATAGAGTGGATGATTTTTTGTTTTGCTGCTGTCATCCTGAAAATCTAAATATGCTAGTTCTAGTATTGAAATTTTGCTCCAGCCGCTCTTCGTAATCTGCTCCAGAGGCAAAATTTAGTTTTGAAACAAATTTCTCTGCTGCAAAAGTAAGAATGCCTTCTGCGAAGTGCAATTTCTCTTCCTACAAAGCCTGAAATTACTGCTTCAGTCGCATATCCAGCTGCTACAAAAGGCCTGTTGTCAGTTGCAGCACTGTGTAGCATGAACCATTATACGAATATCGTATGCAAATGGGCTATTGCAGTCAACCCTAGTCATAAGGAAAATGTTTGTAAAGAAATGGTGGATGTGGTGTTACGAAGGAATAACCATTCCTCTTGAGAGCTCCCTTAGAACTTCATATATTTGATGGTTTTGGTTTATAGATATTCAACGTCCCAAAGCGGTTCAGGCTATGAGAGACCCATATATTTGACATCTTATTCTTATGACGTAAAGTTTTCCGGCATGAGGATATGTTATGAACCTCCAAAGAACCCCCACTGGCCATTTTAAGCAGAGTATTTGAATTTCTAATGGTGCCCAGCGCTTCTGTGCCAACATGACACAGCGAATCGAAATCACTGTGCATGATCCATTCTGTCGTCGAGCTCTGCAGAAAGTGTGCAGAACTTGTCCTGCCTCAGTTAGGGTTAGTAGGGTATAGTTTCTCATTTTCGGCATCTAGTTTGACCATAGCAATCCGCTCTTCTTTCCCCGGTCTTCAACCTCCTCACTGCGCAAGGTCTGTTTACAAGGTTGCTTTGTTTCTCTGGTTCTGTGTGCAGTTTCAGTTTCTGTCTTCACAGCACAGTTGCAGGGTAAAACCGTTTGGCATTGTGCTGGGTGTGCTTAGCAGTATTGAGGGCACACTGGTTTCACAGGGCCAAGTGGCAAAAAAACAGAAGTTCTCAACACAACTCGATTGACCAAAATACCTGTGTCATTAAAGCATTTAGCGTCGCGCGTAGAAGTGTTGGTGGCCTACGTGGCCTTGGACTCTGCTGCCAGAACAGGTACTGGTGACAGAATCGACGCCACGTTCCCTCTTTTAAGGCTGCTTGCATTGACTGTGAAGCTAAAAAAAGAAGGATAGCTATTCCAGACAGGTTTCTCGCTGTCCTTCTTGACACGTTTCCTCTTTTAATTGTTTTGCTGCTAAAATCACTCTGAAAATAGTTTACCGCTCTGGTCAACATGACAAAAAACAAAAAAAATTAACGTCAGTCGAGTAGCTCAGCGGTTAGAACGCTCGACTGACGAACGCGACGTGGGATCAAATTCTGGCCGCAGCGGCCACTTTTCTATGGAGGCGAACAGTAAGGCACCCATATACTCTGCAGTGTTAGGGCAGTTTAAAGGTGGTCAAAGGTGGTTAAACATGGTTGGAATTATCTGCAGCCCTTCATTACAGCATTCCTCATAATTTGAGTTACTTTAAGACAGTAAATCCTATAAACCAGGTCGAACCAATTGTGATGAGAAGCCTTTAGCCTCGTGAACTTGCAGCTCAATGGCTTGGCATTAGGTTGTTGGACCTGAGGTCGAAAGCAGAATGTGAAACCGCGTGTGCTCTGTATGGTTTAGTTAATGAGAAAGGACGCCAAATGGTACATGTTCATTTGGAACTTTCGACTGTAAGTCTTCTCATAAGCCAAGTTCAGTGTTGCAATGCTGAACCCTGCATACTATACCACGTCTGTCTTTAGCCCAGTAAACTGACTGTAAATGTTTTTGGGGGAGTTACTGAATTGAATTTAATTGAATTCCATCTTGTTTTTCAGCATTGAGAGGCTATTGGAACCATCTACTGTTCATACGTAAGGACATCTGCATTATGCTTACTGTGCTGTCTTGAGCAGTAGTTGCTTTCGTGCCTTTTAACGAATTCAGTAAAATCTTGTTACAAGAGGCATGATTACAAGAGACACTCTGTTACTAAGGACAGCTTTTTCAGGTCCCTAGAGTAAATTCTTCACTATTTATAAGAGACACAACCCAGGTACACTCATGCAACGCAGCTGACTGGTACCAACTCGTATGTGCGGCAGTTTAGATTTTCTTAACTAAATTCTGTTCCATATCAGTGCCCTGTTTTGCTGCAATATGTCAGGACACTGATATGGAACAGAATTTAGTTAACCGAATCTAAACCGCCACGCACACGAGTTGCTAAGAATGTTTGGTTACAAGAGACATCTTTTTGGGGTTCCTTGAATGTCTCTTGTAACGAGGTTTTACTGTATGTAGTGATACAGCAGCTAGTTTCTAGTGAAGTGCATGATCTTCTGTGGCACTTTCCTTTTTACTGCGTGCTATTTTTATTAGGAGTGCTCAACGAGCATCAGTTTCACAGCTGTAGCACGCAGCTCTTGAGCATAGGACACCAAGAGGGCGTTGGCAGTGCAAGTGGGAGTCAAAAGTTTGCGGGACATGTTTGTCAGCAATAAGTGGGTTTACACAGGATGCGGTAAAAATGAGGGCTGCTGTGCCTGCCTGAGCATGCTAGGCCTCCTAGTTTGTATTTCATCGTAGGCCAGTGTCGGTAACATTACCTCACTTTTTTTTTTTTTGGCTGAGTATGTACCATCATTGTAATTAATGAATGACTTACTGGAATAGATGTCCTCTGCATTTAAGGAGATTGGTGCAGGTTCACAGTTGGAAAACAATTGCTTTAAGCCCTATAGTTAGGCATATCACAGGGTGAAACAATGGGAAGCTTTGGCAATAAAACAAATGACGTAAGTGATGTCGGTGTCCTCTTCAAAACGGCCGAGTAAAATGGGGCCAGATGATAAACTGACTGGAATGCTGCCATGGTTATTCTGGTGGTTCCTTAGGTCTGCGTCATCCTCTGAATTAAACTCAAATTATGAGGCAGCATTCTCAGAGTCACTGCCACCTAGACTGTCAACGTGTGCTACTGTAGTGGACACAGCTGAATCACGAGATTTGCCGAATTTCTGGGCATATGCAGTACTTGCTGGCGGACTTTTATTTATTTATTTGAGTACCTTTATTTTGCAACTTCTATGTTCGGCTGTTTTCCAAAGCTGCCACACAAAAAAAAGGCAACTTAAGGGGAAAATTAAACCTTAATTTTCTAGCTTCATGGAAAATCGTGGAGGAGTAAAAAAAATTTACAATAGGCATTTACATGCATCATTAGTCAAGGTGTGGGGCATGGAAAGGGCTAGGAGTGTCTACTCCCAAACTGTGAGTTGAAGCTATGTAGCCGTGTGAGTAGCTTCTCTGCCGAAAAAGCTTCCTTGAAATAGTGAAGCTGGATTTAATGAAAAAGAAGAAGTACTGTATGTCCGGAGCACAATCGTGGTATTCACTGTCATAGTTTGAAGTTCAAAGTATAGGCGTTCATCAACTCAAGTGGTGAGCAATGGCGTCACGAACGGGAGGCAAGGGGTGGCGGCCGTTGCCCCTAAAATTTTCAGCGCTTTATTCAGACCCTGATGAGCAGGGCGTTACGCAGCTCATTTATTAGTGCCCCTCACTTGAAGCGAGTATCTAAAGCTCCGCTGATGCATTTATTAATGCGATTTTGTTCGAGGGCTTGTTCTCCAGAAAAGAGAGAAATCACGGACATGTGGCTCCTAGACCACGCAGGCATGTTCATGTGGCATTATTAAAGTAGGGTTTCATACCCATGTCAGGTGGTTGTGGATGTAACATGCTAGCTCACCACCACATTCTAATGAGTATGTGATAAAGGCACAGATTCAAAGATCAGTAATTCGGTGAGCAGCAAGCAGCACTTAAGCGCTACCTTAAAAGTAGCGCTTAAGTGTCTCCCCTCGCAGTGTTTTTGTTAATTTTGTCTAACCTCTTTGTCACGCAATGTCATGGTAGCACCGTGGCTGGAGAAAATTTTGATTGATTACTCGCCTGTGCAGAAAAAGTTGAACGTCCTGGTCATAAATGAGGTGTCATTACAAGTGCCTTCGGCCAATATTTTGTGGAAAATATTGGGCTATATTCTCTACATACGAGTAGGTATTCGCAAGCTTCGAGCATCAAATTGTAGAAGTGTACAGAGAACTGAAAGATTTTAGGTTTGGACGTAGTGCTAACAGTAAAACTTTGCTATAGTTAACTCGGATATAGTAAGGTGAAACTGAAGTCCCAGTTCAGTTTTCATAGACAACTGTACATTTCCCCCCCCAATTATAGTAAAGACATTTTTGATAAAAATTTGTTATAGTTAAGTGCGTCTGGCCGCTGTGACGCCTTTCCACGAAATAAAATCGCCGCACGCGCGCTACGTAAAATCGCGGAAAAATTTCTTTTTTTTTAGAAAAAAGAACCAGCACATTTTTTTTTTTTTTAAATGGCTTTACCACTAGACTTAGTAGTATGTAGAAGAAGCCAACTTTACGTAAGCCTTGGAGCCGTGAGGGAAAGCATGCAGCGCATGGGAGAAAAAGAAAAGTAAAGCTGTCTACAAGCATGGAAAGAAGGCAGCTTGATCCGTTCAGAAAGTAAGGAGAGTCAAAGTGCAGCGAAAAATAGGGAAGGGAAGAAGCGACCTAACATTCACAGCACTGTGCAGCACGAGGCAGCAGTGGCACGAACTGGAGGCGCGGCATGCGTGGTTTTGCAGCATTTGACTGCCGCGCGCATTTCTCATCTATATTGCCTTCTTACAGACAGAAACAGCAGAAGATGATGCCATGTTCACTAAAACGCATCGGTTTTCTTATGAAATCAAACTCAGTTGTATCCATAGCCACGTTGCCTTCATGCTTTAGAAGCACTTTCACAAAATGTAAAAACAAAAAAATCTTATAACTGAAAAAAATGGGACGAAAGATGATAAGAGAGAGCTGGAAGGTATTTCAGTGTTGTTTTTTTTCATTAAGTAACAAGACGTGTTCAGTAAGTAGCCATTTATTAACCGAACGGCAACTTCAGGACCATGTTATCACCAACCATTGATATAGTAAAGACCCTGGTATAGTAAAGATTTTTGCCGGTTCCAGTGACTTTACTATAAAGGGGTTCTACTATATGCTGAATATTTATTCATGAAAAGGCAGTCAGAGGTGTTAACGAGAAATTATAGGTGTGTGTGACAAGCAGAAAATTTAATCTGGATTGCACTATGATTATTTAGTCACTCATGGATTCTAGGAGGTATCTTTTATTAAATTGCTGATGCAATTATTCACGGGGATATTTAACTTTGTGTGTAGTAATTATATACCGCCAGGAGTCTATTCACAAACATGTCTGAAATCACCAAGTATTAAATTGTTCAAGTAAGCGTTCACCCGCCTCTTGTGAAAGGATTAACCACTGAGTGGGCCCCCCTTCAGTGGTCGCCTGCTCCCAGGCATGGTGGTGGGCCTCTGCTGGCACCTGCTCGTGCAGCTGACCGTCAAGCAGCCCTCCCTGAGCAGTGTCCTCCAGGCATCCAGCTCCAGCTGGCTACAGGAGCACCTGTCTGACATCAGCCACAGGTGAGGGCCGAGAGGTGAGGGCCGAGCCACAGGTGAGGGCGCAGTGCTCACCGCTGAAGCACCCGAAGTACAATTTATGAATCTAATAACCCTTGTTGAACTGGTTAACTCACCGCAGTGGTGCGGAGGTTAGGGTGCTTGACTACTGTGCCCTCAGGGTGCAGAGAACACCAGGTGGTCGAGCCATACCCTAACCAGTACAATGGCAGGTAACCTTATGCTGTAGAAAACAAAGCATGCTCTTTCAGTGCTCGTGTAGTTGCCTCATGGCGATTGAATTTTGAAAGGGTTGAAAAATTGGATGTTATGGATTTCAAATTCAAGGGAGCGGTTCTAAAAAAAAAAATAAAAGCTTGCTGTCAGCAGGATTGGGAAAAGTGTCAGCTTGAATCAGTCAGAAGTTGAGGTCAAATTTCTCCATGTTTAAGTATTCAACGAGTAGCTTGTTTGCTGTATACGGGAAAAGCATGACTGTGCAGGGTGGCAACAAGTCCATGACTGGAGATTTTGTGCACTGGATGCAAGTTTTAAAGGCTGCAAAGGGGTTAATTCATCAACAACCCTTGGAAGCAGCAAATAGAAGGGATGGTGTATTTGCATATTGTATTTCTGAAGCACTCTCCTGAAAAGGAGCCGGGGCTGAGTGGCAGCTTCCAACAGAGTCTTTCTTGCTCAGCCCAGCCAGAAGCGAATCTGGCAACTGTTGCCAGAGGTAAATGATAATGGGCATATGAAGTGACACCTTAACGAATTGTCTCTTCTTTTTGCCAATGCCATGCCTCCAAAATGGATGTACATGTCACAGATTTTATCCGGCAGAGCATGCAACTCACTGCAGTGTAGAGGTGTGAGCTCTGGAACATGGTAGTTTGGTCACAGTGCACTTTGCGTCTTTTGCAGAAATTTAGCCTTGGGCATTACTTCTGTACTGCTGGAGGTGGGGGGGGGGGGGGATGGGGGGGGGGGGGTGCTGCTTATCAAATTGACCGTCGTGTGTAAAGGCCCCGATGGATATATCTTTATAGACGTATGCTGTCTTTGCAGCGTGTGCAGTGTGGTGCCTGGGCTGTCTGGCCTGCTGCTCCCGCGCCTCAATCCCATCCTCCTGCTGGGGTGGGCCGAGGCCTGCCTGCTGCTCCTGTGCCACACCCTGATGCTGTCCTAGTGAGTGCCCCCTTTTGGCCAAGCACAGTACAGTGCATCTTAGAGGGGAATTTCTGGTAAACTGCGGAGCTACGATATGCCTGCCAACAATGAGCATAGAGCTGAGATGATTGCATTCATCAGTGTGAGTGCTCTCTCGAAGCCATGGTCATGGAGCCATGTAAGAAACATTTTGGGTTTGCAATAAGACCTGCGTTATTCCTTCTTTAATGGATGAGACTGCTGGAAGAAGCATTTTGGCACTGTGGTGTTGCCCAAATTGGATTGCATTGCTATCTTAAAATGATAGAATTCACCGAAAATCCGGTGTTGGCAGCTGTCCACTAGCGTTGGCGTCGTGAGGGAATAATCACGAGCATGGCTCTGGTAGGCGGTAGCTGGCTGCTGACAGGGCCACGCACTGATTGGACTTGGGGTTGCCTATTGTGGTGCTTGACAGCAGCTACCAAGTCGGGCCTTTCCTTTCACGAGGGAGAGTGGTACATTCGTACGGCTTGGTTAAAGCGGGGCTTTATATGTGGGCTGGTCGCCTACGCTATTGCATCATACCCTTAAAGGCGGAGCTTAAGTATCCTTCGTAATTTTTTTTTGTGTAGTACTGGTTGTCAAGATCGCAGATGCTTTCTTATCCACATATACTGCTTGTTTGTCTTCTGCAGCCTTTTAGCTACCCGGCAGTCTGAATCATGTTACTGATGTCAGAGTTTGTCCAATACTCCACCCTTTGGCTCAGTGGCACATGTGTTTTTATAGCAACGGAAAGGCTTGAAAATAGTAATATTCGTAATCATTCAACTGTTGGCTTATTGGTACCTTCGTTCACCTTATTTATGTTTGGAAGTTATGAATGAAGCTAAGAACAGGCTAGGAAAGGGTACACTGTGCATGAGCAATATTTTCGCTGGTTGCTTTTCTTGAAGTATGTTCGTGTTTTGTGACACTGTTGTGCAGTGACTGGGCTCAGGCCGACACTGTGACGGCCGTCCTGCTGGCCATCATGTGCTGTGCAACAATGTTGCCTGTGAGCATCCACTGTGCCTTTGTTCTACTGCAGGTAAGCAGCATTTTCTTTTTTTGTTTTGAAGAAAAATAGAACGCCCAGTGTTAGCACTGTGGCAGCGTGGTGAAAAATCGCTTAGAGATATTTTATAATACACTACACTGCTTTCTCGAATCATTGGTCCTAAGCGTATCGTTAGTACCGGTTTAATTTTGTGTTTGCAGCTACTTGCATAAGCCGCATTTTTCTTCTTATTGTGCCTGTTGTTCCACTTACCGCAGCTTTCTAATCAGGTTTGGTAATGCCCGAGACATTGGTTTCCAACACGTGTGTATCTGATATACTACTGTTGCTTAGAATGCGGTGGTGCATTTCATTCGTTGGCGGCTCCTGCTTTTGCATGGAGTCAAAATGTTGCACCATGAAGTGCATGAGTGGCAGCTCCTGCTCTATCACTCTGTTGTTCTGCAGACCACCCCTGGACACTTGCTTGGCCAGCTGGACAAGTGTCTTCGGGAGGCATCTACCTTGGATGGTGTGCTGGAGTTTCGCCATGAACTTTTCTGGACTCTGTCCTTTGGCACTTTGGTAAGTGTTTTCTTTTTTTTTTTATGCACAGGGCCCATGCGTATCTCCACTTCCCATCTGTATCTAACCGACCTGTGGTGGCTATTGACATTTATTGCTGAGGTGCGCTTTGTTCCTGAGCCAGAATGCAGTGGCAGTTTTTTAGAATTGGTTTATTTGAGCTGGTGTTATTCGCATCAAAATTATGAGTATTACTATAAAAGCCACCTTTAGTTTGTCCAGACTGATGCTGTTGTTTTTCACTCTCCCTCATACACCTTACCTCATGATTGCACCATGCATCTGTTTACAAACACAGACTGGCAAAATAAACAGGATAGTACCTCCTTTTGTGGGCAGGGTGCACATTGTCCGTCTGGAGGCATATGGTACCTTTGCTGCATTCTTCAGTCCGGCGGGCAGCGCAGCTCCTTCAATGTTTGCTGAAGCTAATATTCGTGAGCTAAATGAAAGGTGCCAAAACTCTGTCTCATAACAGGGCCATGTGTAGAGAGTGCCGTTACGTTACTGACAGATAACATTGTATTGCTGAATGCCAATGCGATACAGTTGATCTCAGATGTATTGAACTTTAAAGGAGGTCATGAAATAGTTCAATATATCAGCAATTAAGTGTATAAAATGTGAGCCTCTCGCAATCCAGAAGCATGAATACGATACACCCGCGCTGGTGGCTGAGGTTCTGCAGTGACGCGCTTCCTGTGCTGCCAGCATACTGGCCGCGGTTGCACCAGACCATGAAGAGCACTTGCATGCACTCGTGCTCTGACAACCACCTTACTCCAGTTGTCGGAAGGGGAGGGGCAGGTTTGTATCAGAGCTGCTGTGGACATTGTGATGGGAAAAGCCATTGCCAATCGGTCTAAAATACATTAGTGGTACACTATAATAGTAATAAATTAGCTTAAATTGGGTACAGTAGATTTCTGCGTCACTTTGAGCAGTGTAGCAGCCCACGCGAGAGACGCCACAGACCTTCGGTCAGCTAGGTTGCCTTCACACACGATGCACTGTACGCCAGTTTTGCTTATCATAGTAGTGTCATGCATGGTGTCCTTCTAACCCTCCCACAACATGGAATACATTCGTTACAGTGTTATGCATGATGTCATTGTGCTGGTCAGCATTTTGTGAACTAGTTGACACAAGCTGTTCATATCCTTTCGTGTCCTTCCTAGTGATATGAGAGTTATTTTTCTCCAGTGATGAACGATTGTGTTGTCCAGAAAGTGTGAGTATACTTCAGATTTCTATTTAGGTACAGTCTTGGTGCTGGAGCATTGCCTTTCTTCTTGCAGGCTGGTTCAGTTCATGTTCGTGTTCGGAGGGACGCCAATGAACAGCTGGTTCTAGCTCACATCGTCGACCGGCTGTCAGGTCTTGTTTCCGAGCTTACTGTACAGGTTGGTACTTCTTGTATTGTTACCAAAAGGTTCAAATAAGCTGAACAGCTGATTCTGCAGCCAGCCGTAAAGTTAATTTTGTCCTGATGTTCAGAATTCCCATTGACTGAAGCGACTTGAAGGGTAATCCTGTTAATTTTTTGAAGTGAAAGCTTCACTATCCCATGTATCAGCCAAGGTCAACCTGGCTGGCCACTTGACCTTCAACAAGCCAGAGGTCACACTGTGGCTATATAGCTTAACCATGGTACCTCCTATGGTGCACCACCGCTTGACCTTTGACTTTTGATGGCAGATACAGCATCTCATGTTCCCATTGTAGTTGAAGGCGTTTCGGCAGTTTAATTGCTGCAGAACGATGTCTGCCCATGTTCTAAATCTAAGCCTAACCAAAGCAAAACCAAACGAAACGACACTTTCACTTCACCTAACCAGGTTTAGCAGGGTTAATCCTCAGCCATTTTTTTTGGTTTGCGTCATATTTTTATTGACTTTCGGCTCCAGGATTGTTCAGCAATTTATCTTTTGTGGCCACAGAGCAACTGAACTCAGTGCACCAAAAGTTGCATACTAAACCTCTGTTCTGTCTGAACCTGGATTATGAGAACTGATTATTGGTTTCATTTTGTCCTCGCATAGAAACTGTTCCACTTTGCCACCTAAATGAACATCTAGTTCTCCACTAAAGGACAGTTGTGTCACCATTTTTCAGGATCCTAGCTTCATAACTGTAGTAGGATACAACTTAAAAAAGCAGCAGCTCTCGACTCTGGGCCATGGTACGTAGTGTGTGTATTACTTTGCAAAGCAATAAGCGATATAAATTTCAGTAGTTGGCTATACCAAGTAAGTCAGAGGCATCAAAATTCTAGAGCTTATAATTCGGTGTGATTGTTAGCAATTTGCTTAGGAACCAAGAAAAGATTTAACGGTGGACTACTTCTTGCCATGGGGGAATAGTATGTGGCAGTTATTGCAGACTTAGCACATAGCACGGATGTTCAAGGACCTTATATTACACATTTACTAGGTGCTGAGGGAGCTGTGTTTAACAAGTAATACATTTAATGGTGTAGGCATTTAATAATGAAGAAGGAAGCATCATCACTCACATGACACCACACAAAACATGGCTGACAAAAAAGAGCATGCCTGTATTGAGCATGTTGTCACTTTGTTGCAGGCACGATCATACGGGCACATAACGGCATGTTCGCATTTGTATTAATGCTGGCATGTTAAAAGCCCATCTTTGTAAGTGTATTGCTTGTAAGTGTATTGCAGCTAGTCAGCCAGCTGTATAAGATTCAGCTTTAATAAATGTCACGGGTGATCATGCCTTATGGTCTCCTTCAGGCGTAGACACAACCATGGTTTGTGATGGATGGAAACTACCTTGTTAAGGTGCTTACTGCTTGCGTGCACAATTTCTGCAGTGGCATAATTTCTAGCAGTAATCCTCATTGGCTGACTCTCATTCTTAGTGTTTTGGGAAATCTCTCCCATCAGTAAGCACAGTGCGACTTTCGCTGAAACTTTACTGTGCACGTGCCACACATAAACATAAAAAAAAAGGGAAAAGGTAAATTTAGGAGTTTGTTAATGAGAACGGAATGTTTCTAGCTATGGTTGGGAGTTCACTGAAGTTTTTAGCGCCCTACTGGCATCCACAGCAGCAGTGGTGGCTCAGAGAATCTCTTGGAAAAATCGGTTTAATTTGGTATGTACACTGAGCCTCAGTTTCTTAACCAGGTGTTCAAGGACGAGTGGGCCTGGAGCCGAGCAGCTCCATTCCACCCAGCGCGGGACCAGTCGCCAAGCCAGGAGAGGAGAGAGTCCTACGGCAGCCAGTCTGCCCTACACCTCAGTGGTCTGGCAAAAGCGTGACATCCAAGCGTCTGCACTTGAAAATCGCGACTCAGCTCGCGGCTAGTCTGCACGCGAACTGCGAGTGCTTGTGCAATCTCTGTGATATTAAGGTACGCGATTTCTGCCACAGACGACCAGTTCTCTGTGGTGCATTCTCTGTTTGGTTGCGTGAAACACTGCAGCCACTGTGGGTTACCGTATGTTTATGGGTTCAGTTTGTTTTTAACCATAACATATTTCACCGTTATTGAAGTACTATCAGGGTTTGTGAAAAGTTCATGGCTTTGCTACTGGTATGTGCTTTTTATTCTGACATCATTGACTCACGTGCATCGTTGTCAGATTTTGGTATTAAACGAATAAGCATTTTGTTGTGGGACAATGTGGCCTTGTCTTTTACTTTCATTTTAGAGGGACTTGCATTTTCGTATTTTATGTCATTTTAAGCCTTAGTATCTTACCATAGCTGTGCTAGGCATTTCTGGCAAATTTTTGGGCTGGCATATTACTGTTGACGCTGTCGGTAATGACCTTCTGTTAACCTTCTTTTTTGGTAGCTGTTCAGTGTGGAATGAGTGTTTCTTGTGAAAGCCGCTTACATACACAAGGCTGAGTGGTCATAGCAGTGATGAATTTCTTAGGAACCTCATAAACCGTCCGTAGTGTCCCAGTGGTATGTTCACGCAAGTAAGTGCTTTGGTGACTTCCTATGAACCTTGCTCCCATTTTTGAGTTCGGAATTTTAATCTCTAGTCCTCTATAGTCTTCTGCAATGTATTGGAGCATGCTTTCGTTTTCTTGTGCATATGGGGCAGGTATGATGCAGTTTTGGAACGGTAGTGTACGTGCACTTTCCGCATGTGACGTTCTTCAGATTCAGAATCTGGTTCTATTTTTACTAAATATACAGGTGGAGGTCCTGTAGTTTCTTTTTTAATTGCCTACGCTAACTTCAGTCAATGCCTGTAGGCTGACTTCCTCTATAGTAAGCAAAAGGTAGCACGTATATAAACATGACAGCTGTAATGTTGCTCTGTGTAAATTTATGCTATTTTCTGCACTGGCTGCGTAATAGTTAGTACTGCAATAGTTTGTACGAAAAACAAAATGTATAAAATAAGGTTGAAAAGCTTGCACAGACGTGGCATAATATATTCGGGAGTTAGATAACGAAACAAAAGGTAATAAAACATGGCCTAAGATATTTGGTTTGGAACAGATTAAATACGTGTCAATTTGAATTTATAAGTTTAAAATTAGTATAGTAATCTTGGCCATACATTAGGGTTATAGGTCAATTTTATATTAATGTACTATATAGTGATATGGTAGTTTCCACTGCTTCTGAGTGTTTCAAAATGTCAATGATGATAATGAAAGGTTTTCTTCCTATTGTTGGTGCCTATTTCAGGCAGAAATAGATTTTTGTTAGTTGCAAATCTTGATGTTCCTTAATGTTCGTAAGCTGTGGCTCTAAAAGGAAATTAGATGTCTATCAGTTAGCTTTCGTATGGTGGTACCAATATTGTCGGAAGAGTTCTAGTATAAAAAGGATTTGGAGTGAATGGAGTAAATATTGATGGATCATTTATATCAAAAGGATTGTACATCAGAATTTAAACAGCTTGATTTTGAACTACCTGTAATGAAGTCAGATAAGTTCTGTGTCACCCCAGTATGGTATACACTATGTGGTAGTATGAATGAGATACGAAATGCAGTTAGCGCTGGTTGACTAACGTGTGAACAAGTTCTGATTAGAATTCTGGAACTAGTTTGGAGCTAATGCAAATTGCAAATGAGATTTTAGATGGTGATCTAATTCTGCTCGTAAGAATGATAATGGTTCACTAACTGGGATGAAATGGCGGCTTATGTAGATAAAATGAATGTGCATGGTGATGCTCTTGGGAGGAATTTAACAATACCAACCTCGTTCTGTAAGGATTGATGTTTAACATTTACCGGTAACATCTGGACAGTAGATCAGCTTAACACATTAATGAACCCCATGTGGTCGTAGTTAAAATTTCCGGAGCCCTCCACAGTGGCGTCCCAGAGTCGTTAGGTTAGGTGCAGCGGCAGTTATGCTGTTATTGGTCGTGTATCATGGTATCATCAAAATATAATATACAGTGGAACAAAATGACACATTTAGATTATTTGTTACAGATGGTATGAGACCATATAAGAATTGAGTTTTGTGGTAAGCCCATGTTAGAGCTCTTAATTCAGAATTATCTCCACCAGATAGTCAAGCTAACTGGTGCCTATACATGATAACTCTTAATTCTTTATCAAGGCAGACCAGTTGTGCCTGTCATTTGTTAAATGCAATTATATGGTTAATCCTGTTAAAAATTTTTTGCTTTATCATCAAAAACAATACCAGAAAATTTACCCGCACTGGTTAGTGTAATAGGAACTAGTTCAGTGTGCAAAAGCCAAACTGGCTTGAAGAAATAACATTGAATTAATAAGTTAAATCAGTCTGAATCAATTTTTCTTTAATTTTACTGAAGAAGGAAAGCGTGCATATGCATGATAGTTTTGTCGCCTTTTTTTACAAGATTGGTTTTATTTTCTGCATTTCAATTCTTCTGGGAAGGTACCGATCTTAATTATGCAATTAACAATATGAAAGAGAGTGCTGCAAATAACAAACTCTATAAACCCTCTCAAGTCTGTAGGGCTTATAAGCTTTAGCTAATGTTTAACAACTGTCTTCTCGTTCTTCAGGCCAGAGCCTGTTTATATATCTATATTTTATTTTCATAATGCATAGAGTCAGAAAAGTAGTAATGATGAAGGCAGTAAAAAAATTGAGACGTTAGCCCTTCCAGGCATGCATTATGTTCTGCTGTAAAAATAAAAAAAGGGCATGGTTTAATCATGGTCAAACCTGTTATGCGTAGACATAGGTTACACATTATATACTCGCTAACCATGATGTCGCATCACGCAATGCAAATGAAGTGCCCCCTCGCATAGACGACACCAACCCTAGGGCAAAGGTAGTGTGCAATATGGCAAACATGAACCACTTTAGGGAACACTGTGTGGACATGATACAATACTGCTGTACTTTAGTTCATCCTAGGTAAGCTCAGTTTTGCCGTACGCTTCGATGAAGCAGCACCCAAGAAGAGTTGAACACCGCTGAAGACCGCAAGGTTCAAGAGCGGAGTGTCGAAGCTGAGTTTTAGAAGTTATTGTATTGGGCACTATAGTCAAAGAAGGCCTTGGAAAGAGGCTCCATAACAGAAGCGAGCTCTATGATGCCCTTGTGAGCCCAGTCTACAATAAGCGGCACACACAGGCAAATTGAATTGGAGAAGGGTTTCATCCACTGCGCAACCTGGGGCCGCTGCAGCAGTTTTTGGCGAGGGTAGTCAGCGTAAAGGTGTAGCCCACCCAGGCCTAGCGGCAGAAATAAGTAGTTCTGCGGTTAACTCAAGCATGTGTCTTCATGAGTGGCCACCCCAAAGCTTCAGCGGATGGGGCCAAAGCTGTTTATGTCCAAAAACGTAGTCTTCTGTGTGTGCCCTATACATTTTGGTAAACACGACAATGAATGCATCGTGCAACATAGATGTCTACTTTCTGTAGTTTCATAGCCAATGCCTTGATCTTCAAGGCTAGTGAATAGAAGGGCCTACAGTAAAGGCTAGAGAGAGGAATCAAAGCGATCTCAGAAAAAACTAAAAATAGTGTGCTTGTGTCATTACCTGATGTGAACAACTCGAGCCGTACGATAGCTAAGAGCATTCGTCAAAATTGTTATGGCAAGGCTACAGAAGTGCAGAGCTTATCACATAAGCACTTTTGGGCTCTCGGGTCTGTTCACTATCAGAAGCGGAGTGAGCATGTTGCATGCTGTTTTCGTCGCATCCATTGCTTGCTGTGATACATCGAATTCTGCCAACCTGTTACAATTAGTGGTCAGGCGAGAAGGAGTACCTAATTCGCCTGCATTCACTATATCGCAGGATGTCAAAGCAACAGCATTTTTTCGCTTCTGGACATGTCTCTGTCTGCTTCCATACATGTGCCATGCGTTCGGGCACTTTCACGTGTCTTTCGACAAGTGACTGGTTGTTGACTTGTTGGAAGTTCTGTTAGCGCAAATTGAAAAATTTTGCTGTTATCGCACCTTTAGTGCGCTACGACCAGCACATTCACTTTAAACCGTGTTCCTGTTCTGAGGCATGTTCATCGCCTCATGGTAACAGACAGCGTTCATCGCGGTCCTCATACACTGCATCCCGACACGTTTACCTGCCACCTATGTTGCTAAACCCTGTGGCTAGTTTGTAACGCAGCTGACCTGACAGCGGTCGACCTTCTCGACCGCAGCATGCCTCAGCATTTCTTTTGTTCTGACATACTTTTTCTGCCATACATTTCAACTTTATTTCCTTTGCTGTGATATACGCATCCCTGAATGATGTGCACACGCCTATGCAAGTGACGCCTCTGCTCCTGGAATGAGTTACCTGCCTGGTGTCGGAACCCTTCTTTTACCTTGTATGTGACTGCTGTGCTATGGTTTACTGCGGCACCCCATTCTGTAAGTCCCGGCCTGAAAGATTCCCGGCGTTAGTTTCCTTTCACCAATTCCCGAGTGATGGCGAACTCTGTTCCAAATAATTTAGCTGTACTTTAAAGATGCAAATGCATAACCAGAGCTGTAAGGATGACTCAGGGCCATCGCACCTATGACCTACTGTGACCTCCAGTATACTGCGATGGCACAAATTACCATCGGGCACTCTGATTTAAGACATTCTCAACAACTTTCGAATATCACAAATGAGTGAATGCATAAAGCATGTGTAGGCTTGTGGCCACCGGCCTTGCCGAACTCATTTTTTTTCCCAGTTTGTTGCGCACCAAGAGCGCCACCCCAGATCAAATGTGCTTCGCATGCATGGGGTCATTTCGCCCGTGGACTGCGGGCTGGGTCACAGCGCCACGATTTCGCAGCGGCGACAAACAGGAAGTACCCCCTGTGCGTAGACCGGGAAGAGCGCGCCGCTGCCGCTTGAGCTCGGCCACGTGTTGAATTCTTGCGTCGTGCTAGCTTCAGAATTCATGACTAGAGTGTGCACGGGCTTAAAATTTGAACCCGAGCTCGGCCTGGGCCCTATGCTACCGACCCAAGTCAGGACCAACACTGAATGGGCTTGAGCCCGACCCGGCACCCAGGCCCGGCACGGCCCGACATGCTGTAATTGAAGGTGAAGCAATGAGACAATGACCACCTGGGGTTCTTTAACGTGCACTGGCATCGCACAGCACATGGGCGCCTTGCTTTTCGCCTTCATTGAAAAGCTGCCGCCGGCCTCGCTTTTCGCCTCCATCGAAAAGCTGCCGCCGGCCTCGGTGGCAGTTTTTCGATGGAGGCGAAAAGCAAGGCGCCCGTGTGCTGTGCGATGTAAGTGCACGAAGAACCCCAGGTGGTCGAAATTTCCGGAGTCCTCCACTACGGCGTCTCTCATAGCCTGAGTTGCTTTGGGACGTTAAACCCTACAAACCAAACCAAGAATGAGTTTATTTAAGATCCTGAAATGTTGAGTTCTCGCGTTTAAAACGAAAAAAAATTGGCTGTGGTTTGACCAATGGTCATCCGGAGTAGAACTGTGGAAGCAACGAATTGCGAAGATTTGCTCGCCTAAGAAGATCAGCCTCTGCTCGGCTAAACTTCTCCATGGCTGACTGCGCTGGTTCCGGTGCGGTGCCACATATAGACGATTTTACGGAAGGGTGAAAGGTGCTGCCATATGCACTGGGCTGCTTCCGTAGCAAAGGAAAGAGTTGACGACACCCCCCCCCCCCCCTTAACAGCCCAGTCAAACCGCTTTCTCCGAGGGTCGTAAAATGGTCTATATATACTCCGCGCAGCGCTGTTGCTCCGGCGTATCGGAAGAGCACCTCTGCGGCACCTCTGAGTCGCCGCGCCGCGGGGGAGGCGGGGGTGGCTCCAGCGTGCCAGCTGTGCACCGTGTGACGTCACTCCCTCCTGATGCATGCACAGCTGGCACGGCGGCGCCACCTCTGAGTCACCCGCGCAGCGGAGGAGTCGGCGGCGGTTCCGATGCAGCTCTCCAGCTGGATTCCGTGTGACGTCACTCGCGCATGCGCAGCTTGGCTCATCGGGGGCTCCGCGAAATGGTTCACCGACTCATCATCATCATCATCAGCCTGATTATACCCACTGCAGGGCGAAGGCCTCTCCCATATTTCTCCACTTAATCACCGACTAGCGTAGTATTGCTTCGGAAACAAAATTTTAAAATATATAGAGGCACTACATATAGAATTTTCACTAGAACGTACTAGGCAAAAACAAGAAGTGATGCATTTATGAAGGCTTCATGTATTTGCGGCACACCAGGATCATGAATCCAGTAACGCTGAAGTTTCTTCCGGAAGTGCGTGCCAGCTTCACAAATTGGCTTACCGCCACACTCGTTTTCCAGTTAAGATAAACTGAAAGGCCTCGTCCACTACATGTTCTTTGTTGAAATGGGCGCATTGACCCCTTAATCTGCTTGAATTTTGGAAGGACATCAGCTGCCTTCAAGAGAAAGGCACCGGACCAGCCTTCTCTTTCATTAATCTTCGCATACCTTTCATTAGCTCTCTCTAAGCAATCCTGAAGACCCATCAGGCGTCTAGGCAAGATCGAGCACGCGCCGCCTTTCCTTCTCCAGTAAGAATGGAGTTTGCCACTGTTAACGAAGCGTTTTGGTAAGTCTCTCGTCGGTGTCATACTATATCAAGAATGGGGGCATTTTAACTCTGGCTCAGACTGCCACACCTTCGTGATGCGTACAACGCGTCTATATCACTTTGGTAAAAATTTTGCAATGGCTTCCTACGAATCTTGAGCGTGGGAGTGACCAACCCCGTGTCTGGAGTCCACGGCTCGTTGCACAGCTTGACCTTGAGCGGAACTTCCCTTTTCTGCAGATTGCTTTTAGCAGCAAACGCCATGATAAACTCCGCGGAGGCCTTGGACACTGCAGCATCGTCGCATAGTTCTTTCAGAGTAAGGCCTTCCTGCTTGCCCAGTTTTCGAGCAATACACCGGAGCTGCTTCTGGTTAGGCACCACAAACACCACTAAGTAGTTATGCAGAGAACTGCCGTACGCGAACACGTTGTCGACCAGCGGACACGTCTTGAGCACCGACTCGACGTAGCCCAGAGAGACGTACTCGCCGAGCTGAAGCTTAACCAGATCCTTCTTGCGGTCAATTATCTTGAGCGTGCCGTCAGGGAAGATCTCGCCAATGTCTCCAGTGTAGAACCAGCGGATGCCGCCTTCCTCGCGAAACAACTCTCGTGTCAGTTCGTTGTTCTTGAAGTAGCCTTGCGTCACGCACGCGCCTCCCACAACGACTTCACCGCGGGGATTAGGCTTATCAGATGTACGGCACATACCCTCGGACCAGTCAACTAGGCGGATGTAGCATCCCGGCAGTGGAGGCCCCACGCGGTCAACGCTTGTGTCGTCCGCGTGGTTAATGGCTGCCGCGGCACATGTCTCAGTCGTACCGTACGCCTCGATGACACTGCAGCAGAAACAAGCGCGCACAAAGCGACGCGTCTCGGTCGACAGAGGCGCAGAGCCACTCGCCAGAATTTTCACTTTGCCACCCAAAAGGAGCTGGACGCCGTTGAAGATCAGGAGGTTCAAGAGCGGAGTGTCGAAGCCGAGGTCTAGCCAGAAGTTCTTATATTGGACAGCGTAGTCGAACAAAACCTCGAACAGAGGTCCCTTTGTAGAAGCGAGCTCCGTGACGCCTTTCCGGATCCGGTCTACGATGAGCGGCACGCAGGCGACTTGAGTGGGCTGGAGGAGGGTCACATCCCCTGCTGAACCTTGGGCCACGGCAGAGGAGTTGTCGGTGAGGGTCAGCGGAGAGGAATAACCTATGCGCGCTCCGATGCTGAAGGTAAGCAGTTCTACGGTAAGCTCGAGCATGTGAGCAAGCGGCAAGTAGGCGATGTAGGTGTCGTCGCTGCTGGCAAGCCCGTAACTTTGGCAAACGGTTCCGAAGCCGTTTATGGCCGCGAGGAGGTTTCTGTGGGTGGCCATCACACCCTTGGGCACGCCTGAAGAGCCGCTCGTGAACATGACGATAGCCACATCGTCGGGTGTAGGGGCGCATTCTTTCGGGTCATAGTCCATGTTTCTTTCTTGAAGACTGGAGAATGAGATGACCTGTACCAGACGACGAAAAAAAGAAGACCTTTGTCACAGAAACAGAAGAATAATAAGGCACGATCATGTCTCCTCCGCCTTTATCTGTGAAACAGAGCGTGTACAAGGTCGTGAAATTTTAAGATGAGCTCGCTCTGTTGGGTTAACTATAAAACCAAGCTAGTATTTTGCATCTATGTATAATTTGGAATGACTTAAGGGGAGCTTGTATTACGATTACCCAGTACGCCTGAAGCGGCTTGAAACAAAGTTAGGACAGTGTGTTATGTCATGTTTAAGAACATTAAGAATAAGAGGAAATAAGGAATGTGACATGGGACTTGACAAGATTAAATATTCTAGTTAAGAGACGAGCATATTTCCATACCTGAACAGGAAGTCCCGGATGCTGCGAACTATGCATTATTCTCCATATTCATTTTAGGACCCAGAAATGACATTTCTTCCTCTGACCGTTTGCTGATACGCTTGAACAAACGTTTTGATCTAGTGGAATTTTAATATTGATTCATTAAGCTAACTTTTTCAGTTGACACCGGTGAGATCAATTTCAAAATATTGAAAAGTACAGTAAAAACTCGTTAATTCGAACTTCACGGGACTGGAAAAAAAGTTCGAATTATCCGATATTCGAATTATAGAATGGCCTCGAAAAAACGTACAATAACCATTTGTATTACAGTAAATGTACCGTATTTAGTCGCGTAACGAACTCGCTCGCATAATGAACCCACCCAGCCCCGATTTGTGCTAACGAATCTGAAAAAAATAAAAATAAAGGCGTCAGTCGATAGCGCGCAACACATTTCTTGGCAGTGCGCCAAGATGGTGCGCAGCGATAACGGTGTATTTATTTTTACACTTTAGCTCCAGCAGGGGGGCAGCGAACTTGCAAAGTGCCAGCGCTGGTCCGGTTGTGCAAGCCTCCTTTTCAGTACGTTCGCTTTATCATGCTATGAGCGACTGGGGCGGGCGCCGTCTTCCAATCATCGAAACGCGCGATAGCAGCGTGTGGCTTTTGAAGCGAACGGTGCTAATAGCCGGTGTCATGATCGCGGCTGACTCGTGTGCTTCCGTTGACAACTGATGGGTGGAAGAATAAATGGCTAAAGCAAAAAAAAAAAAAAGTTTAACCCATAGTGCCCGTCCGAGATCATAACCTTTCATGGGCGTTGGCTGGGACCGCGCCGACAGTACTTATCCCTATTTCCAAATTAACAGGGTTGGAATTAACGAGTGTTTAGTTGCGAGCCACGGAGGTTGCGCAGAAGAGAGAGCAGGCAGCCGACGCCGCGACCATGCACTGACCTTGCTGCGGCCGCCGTCCCGTACCTCCAATGCCGCCGGCCGCCATGTAAGTTTACCAGATCATGGCGCCATGTAAGTTTTACCCACTCTTCCATGGTTTTACCTGGTTGCTTCTTCTGTGCCCGTTTTGGACGTGCGCAGCCTCTAATTATGCCTTCCGATCGCGGAGGTGTCTTTTTACTTTTTTTTTCTTTTTGCCGCGTGATGTGCGCCAAGCCGCCCAGACGCGGCGGCGCGTAGTTCGAATTGTCCGTAGCGGAACCGACTCGCGTTCGAATTGACGGGCTTTTTTATACACAGATCTTTATGGAGCTTGGCCGGACCAACTAGTGTAGTTCGGAATATCCGAAAATTCGAATTATCGAGGTTCGAATTAACGAGCTTTACTAGGCATATAACTGCTGTGATTTATAGCACATTTTTTTAGCAGATGCATTCGTTTAATGCGTTTCCACACTGAAACTTGAAAGTGGGCTATTCAATGTCCCACCGAACGGTTGCCCGTTTCCTCGAGCGCCCCATATCACTTACAAACGTTTTTTTTTTTTTTCGATGTTCAAAATGAATGTAATGTGTAACTTATTCACACATCACTAAGTTTTTCCTGGCTGGCAAGTTCTATAATAGCCAGCAAGCTTTTGTTAAGGAAAACTTTATGTGACACAAAGTTCAGCTTCTGTCTTAACGACATAAATTCCCGCCTCATTGCACGCTAATCGATGCTTTGTTCCTAAAGTTTGAAAAAGCCTTCGATGAAGTGTTCCAAAAAAGTCGGCTCTCCAAGCCATCTTATTCTAGATTGTACACGGGATTTCTTAACTAACCGCCATCAATTCGTTTTCGCTTTTGCTCTCCCTTACTCTCCCTTCTCTTCCGTCATATCAGGCGTGCCAAAGAGCACAGTTGTCAGTCCACTCCTGTTCTATAATTATAATATCAGTCCTTCCCACCCGCCGGGGTGGCGCAGTGGTTACGGCGCTCGACTACTGTTCCCAAGGACGCGGGATCGAATCCCGGCCTCGGCGGCCACTATTCGATAGAGGCGGAAAGCAAGGTGCCCGTGTGCTGTGCGATGTCAGTGCATGTTAAAGAACCCCAGCTGGTCGAAATTTCCGGAGTCCTCCATTACGGCGTCTCTTATAGCCAGAGTCGCTTTGGGACGTTAAACCCCACAAACCAAACCAATCCTTCCCCTAATGCTCTTGAAATATGCGTTCGCAGGTTACTGCGTGATTTAGCGCCCTGTTGATAACACGTTCGACGCTATCGCTCTTCATACTGGTCTACATTACATTGAAACGGGGTGCAATAAAGAAAAAAAATTCGTCTGGATTTAACTCCGCCTAAACCGATTAAAACGCGCGAAAGCACTTTGTCATGGTTTTTCTTGGCGGTTGAACATTGACAATCTGGCACAGCGATGTCACTGCATGTAAAAGTCCGTTTCTCCGTAGCCATCCACTATGGTACCTCTTTCTTTTATTGCCGTCCTTCCTTCCTATACCGCATGGCTCAGGTGTCCAGTAAGAATTGTGAAAGATACTACACCTTTGCTTTCCTATACACCTTGTTTGCAATTTATGCAGAGTTTGCATGATGCCCGTGTACTGTACGATGCGAGTGCACGTTAAAGAACCCCAGGTGGTCGAAATCTCCGGAGCCCTCCACTGCGGCGTCTCCGACAGTCTGGAAAAGCGCAGCATTGCCTCTCTTCTCGGTGGGCACCTATAATTTCGCACTGTAATTTGGGTAATGTTAAGTATTAAGATCTTCGTTTTTCATCAGACAGTCTTACCCAATCCAGAAATACACTCTTTTGCTCATACTCCAGCTGCTACCACCCACTAGTACTTGGGAATTTATCTGCCAAGCTTTCATAGACCACTCCCATAAAAATTAATACGTCCTCGGCTATCTACGCTGCAGCCTTTGATTAGCCCTCTTTCCGTAAAATTGTCTACACCTTCGTCCAACCAAAGCCAGCTTTTGCACATGCTGTCAGAACCCCTATCATGCCAATGGCATTAGCGTATTACAAAATCCATGCTGCTGGTGTTCTATAGTTATTCGTATATATCTAGCACTGCTCAACTCAAAGCACACGCTAACTTTCGCGACGTTATACATCGACGCTATGAGGCCTCCCCTCCCTCATCAAATTTTACAGTGAATCCTCTGGCAGTCCTGCTATTTTGCCATTATTCAGCCTCGTCCCGTTCTTCTGCTCGTCTTTTTTCATTTTTTTTTGTACAAACTTTCAAGGACTGGAAGGACATTCTCCAGCAGAAGTTGTTATCGTAACTATAACAAATTCAATAGCTTCATACAACTCATCTGTATTTATAAATTTCCAATCCTCATGTCAAGTTCGTTTACAGGGGCATTTGAGGTTGTTCGTTTGGTTTATGGAGTTTAACATCCCAAAGCGACTCAGGCTATCACAGATGCCGCAGTGGAGGGCTCTGGAAATTTCGACCACCTGGGGTTCTTTAACGTGGATTGAAATCGCACAGCACACCGTCACCTTGCTCGTTGTTTCCATCGAATGGCGGCTACCGCTTCCGCGATTCGATCCCGCATCCTTGGTACAGCAGATATGAGCGCCCTATAACCACTGCGCCACCTCGGTAGGGTGCATTTGAGGTTGGGAAAATAAAAAAGAAATTAGAAGGGCGAGCAAACAGGCGTAACTTACGTTGTTTCATTCTTGAGCTTGTTTTGTTTGCAGGGACTTAACCATTTTTTTTTTCAGGTACAGTGTTGATCAAAAGTTTCTAGGCCACATCGTCTGGGTTTCGGCAATAAAGCTACTGTTCGTGCTCCCCCTTTATTCTTCATAAAGCTCGAAATGTCTAGATGGCGAAGAGAAGGTCCATATTTATTACACATGATTGTCTCACAGGAGCTGTAAGTTCCCGTGTATGCATCACTCAAAAGATTTCCTGTGGTCGCGAAACATGTGACCAACCCTGTACGTACCAAGTGCACCTACCTGCGGATATCCGGCCAATGGCACTGACAACTTGGTTGTAGCGTTTTCTATGCAGACGACGTGGGTCAGAAGCGCCATCCTGTTCAATATGCTCAGCACCCGGGTCAGAAGGTCCTCGGAAGTGACGAGGTGCGTCACCTCAGTTTCTCTGATGGCAGTCACTATGTCGTCGTCACTAAGCGTTGCGTACAGCGTCACCAGAGGGACATTGATACGAAAGCAAGCCTGCGCTGTCAGCATCCACTCGACTCGCGTCTCTGCCAGGATGGCTAAGTACTGGCGAGGCATGACGCCTATGGACAGCAAGCCGCGAGCAGTGAGGTCTATCTTGCGATCCACTTCGTCATAAGTGAGCCACTCGTAATCTCCTAGGACGAGCTTCTTGAACACCTTGCCGTTGGGCTGCCTCTCCTCGATTCGTTGTAAGACGGGTCGGGTTCCTAGCGCAGGTCGTTCTAGGTTCAGGCGGATGACTCTGCGGACCATTTCGTCCAATGTTTGGACGCCTTTGAGGTTTTCAAATTCCAAGTTGTCAAGTCGCTTGTAAGGTGAAGATGGATCGCCATCGATGATGGGTTTGGCGAAGCAACTTCTTTGCCGTTTCCAATGTATCCATGGTTTATGGAAAACGATGTAAATCGGAAGCGTGGCTATGTCGTAGACAGCCAGCAAGACCTTGAAGAAGGCGACAATGGTTCGAGTTACGGCGGACATGACTGCAGCTCTGATCGCCTCTTTACAATGCGTTACCTGAGACGAACAGTAAACCGAATTTTATTTTTTTTCCCGCTCTTTTCTCACAGACTGTTTCTGTGTCTTGCACAGGAATACAGATTAGATCGAATACCTTTGTCTCTGGCTGGGTAGGACGCACAATATCATGCCTTCCAAATATGAGCAACGCGCAGTATTTATTTTCAGGGCTTCAAAATGGGGAAACGAAGATGTTAGCCCTTATTTTTCACTTTCCAAATGCGTAGTTTTCTTTTTGGCTCCCTAAGGCCAACTTTGATTCGGAGACTGTTTACTCTACGGGAATGACGCCTGTGCAGCACTGTCTGATGACTAACACCAAAGATCTTGGTTCTAGGATGTCGATATCTTGGCTCCGTTTCTTTCTTGTTGGTAGGTGGCTCAGAAGGATATCGCTTGTTGACGCCTTCTGTTCGACTGTCTTTCCTCACGAAATCTTCGTTTCTGAAAAGTAAAGGTTTGTTTTCTTCACAAGGACATACACATCTGGCGCCACCTCTCGCTTTTGGTAAGTATTATTTTAGGCTTGTTGGTGGTCGAATGTTTCTTCAAGCCCCGCCGCGGTGGTGCAATGGTTAGGGATCTCGACTGCTGTGCCCAATGGTGCGGGATCGAATCCCAGCCTCATAGCGTCTCTCATAGCCTTAGTTGCTTTGGGACGCTAAATCCCATAAATCAAAGCAGTTTAATTTTAAAACCGATTACTAACAGTTGCCATATTTTATCGTCTCGATTTACGTCTGAAAAGCCAAGGCGTAAAGATGTTTCAAAACCCTTGTTTTGCCATTAGCAGCGACACCTGGCACATTTTAACGTTGTAGAAATAAGGCATCGGCACCTGTCACGGTTTCCGAAACTGGTCGATGTGAACACTACCACAGTCCTAAATATAATGAACCGTGACGCACCTATGAAAGTTGTTACCGCATGTCATCTTGGAGTGCTGTGTAAAGAGGTCCTGCTTTGTTGAAGTGACAGTGTACGAACATCAGATAGACAAATGAAGATGTGGGATAACGATAGAGGGAAAGAAATTACTAATGAAAGAAAGCCGGATAGAAGAAGGCAAAAGGATGGGATGATGGCAAATTCGCTCATTCACTCTATTACTCGCGCCTGCACGTCATGCTCATCACTTGCAGAAGCATGAATGACGAAACTGGGGGCCTTTCCGATAATTTGAATGTCTTGCCGATAATGACATGCAAGAAATAAGCGACGACGAAATGCACCGGTGAAGAGGGAGTAAAATGCCGTGAAGACCCGTATCGGTTGGGGTACTTACCATACTTTCCATGTGGTCGGATATATACTTCACTGGACGCGATGCGAGTTACGATGCCTATTTTCGTTTGTCGTCAGTGACTAAGTTGGTCCAATCGAGCTCGCTCAATTTAAACTCGGTGATATTATCCCATTGAGACTTCAGCGTAAGTCCTTGTTGACCGACATGCTTTTGCCGTCCGCTATTACGAGTGCCACCGAAGCAGGTGTTCCGCTGATATTCTATACGAACCAGTTATCCTAATCTGCGTGTGCTATTGTTCGGCGCCATTGACATATATACGCAAATAAAGCTCTTCTACGTAGAGGCTGGTCACGCTATCTCATCCGGAATAGCACAGATCCTGGTTCAGTGACAGATGCCTTTGCTTATAGATAGCCACGCGTGATAAAAAATTCACCGAAAAAGTGAATACGGCTGTTTGTGGAGTGTCCTCTTCAGAGCACGTGTTCTCATCTTTTTCGTTTTTCGGCTTGTCCAGCTTGTTATCACCACTCTGGGGTGACCCTGTCTGATGGTGGGATTGAAGAACAGCAACCATTTTGCATAGCATCCTGCCGGAAGAATTTCTTCGGGCCTTTACTATTGTGTGGCTTGTCTGGTTTTGTTTTCGCCCCATGAGGGGTATCTCAGTGATAGCGCAACTAGGCAAAGTGCACCATCAAGTGGTTTTGGTCCATGTACACCTATATAGACGTTCAGCACATTATCAAGGTTTTCGCGTCATCAAAAGGGCGAACGCGATTTTCGCGAGAACCTGTGATTGTTAAGAGTGCTTCGCTACTGTTACTGATGGCCTCAAAGGCGAGAGGACGAAGCACTTAAATACCGAGACAAGATGCGGCCTTTATCACCGTATAGGTGCGCAGCATACGGCAACAGGAACACCGTTTTTCATGACTCCATCCGGTATGCATGCATAGAGGTAATGTTCAAGTTGGAACGCCTGTTCTTAGAAGATGAATTTGCAGTGCAGAAGTTGACGGAGCAGGGCACACAACAATAAAGGAGATGTGCTTCTAGAAGCCAAGTACACCCCATTCTGACAAATACCTGTATACCAAAAACTGCATGTGCTCTCCAGAAAGTTTCGGGAGCCATAGGGCAGCAAGTTTACCTCACTTTCGTCCTATTTATACAGAATCAGTGGGGGAAATATATGCGGTCGCTCATACCAGCCGAAATACATTTATCTTTGAAACCATGCTCATACTTTCTGGGGGACATCACCAACTGAAACTACTTGGGAGCCGTCAACAGCGAACAACGAGTGATTAAATGGGAATATAATGATGCGGTAGCACTGAAAACCTCATCTGGGGGAGAAGAAAGAACGCGGCGTCCTGCGTCCTTTCGTCACTTAATTCCCATAGGCTTCGAGGGGTGTGACGTCATCAACATACTACCAGTGCACCTTCTATGGCAGCTGTATCCGCATACACTGACCACATGTGCCCATCGATACTCAATCTTAAGATACACACTTTTGCGCTGGCGCCCCCTTCGAATTGCGGGAATTTCCTGTCGTAGCCATTAGCCGAGTGTGCACACAACCAAGCGCAGCTTTCATGCTAAGTTGACAGCTGCTCTCGGTTATGCATACTTGGCTACTTGGCTCTCCTGCAGCGCCGGGTATAAGGTTGGGATGTGGGCAGAATCAACGCCGCGAGTTTCTACCGTGGTCGGAAATTCCCGCGATTGGATAGGGCGACCACGTAAGTATGTTTTTGACCTGAAGACGGAGTAACGGTGGTTCTACACAATTTGTGTATACGGTGAGCAGTGGCAAAGGAGGAGGAGAGGTAGCAGACCGAGCGGACTTCAGACTAACGTCATCGTATTCTCGACGCGTAATGCAATCGTCCCTTAAACTTCAGTTGTCATTAATAGAAAACTAAAGAATTTCGAGAAAGGGTGCTTAGAGAACTTTTCTCTGGTCGTTAACTTTATTTTACTGCGCGGGTTTTAGAATTTTCCTTTCTACGGGAGCTGAAATAGTTTTGACGGCCATAGCAAATGAACGAGGGCTGCCAAACTTCCTGAACTCCCGTGGCATTGTTTGATGCTCAATGTCATGCGGCACGCGGTAGCAACTGCAACGAGTACAAGCGCTTTATCGCGAAAACATTTCTCGGCTCGTCGCTGGCGCGGAGTGTGGACAGGATGTGTGACCACGAGATGTGTACGTGCGATAACGACGGCGAGAACGACGATAACTAACAATATCCAGGTGGTCAACTGAGGATTGTTTATGATAACGAGATTAGTCAATGACAACGTGCAGATTTCCAGTTAGTCATGATGAGATAAGATAAATCAGACTGATAACGTAACTCAGTTGGAATCTAGGTGAATATTAACTGTAATCATACGACGTCATCAGTTTAAATGGATACATAGATCATTGAAAAGATGTGGCAGTGATAATGATAAGATAATGGGATAATATAGAACGTAGTCTGGAAATTTAGGTCAATATGTTAGATACTTGCTAATAAGATAGTAATATGTATGGTATAGTGATAGTTAATTATTTGATAATTAGATAAGATTGAAATAAGACTGATAACTTAACTCAATGATAGGTGAACATTAACAGTAATAATATGACGTCATCAGAATATATAGATAGTTACTGATAAGGTATTGATAGCTAGGGATAGTGATTACGTCATCAACTGATCACGTGATGCGAACGTGTCTAGACAAGAAGTTGACAACAACGAGGCAACTGTACTAACAACGATACAAGCAATGAAACGCAGGACGATTTCATAACGGAACTATAGGCGCGGAAATCGCAGTGCTTTCGCATTTCTGCACGTAATGAGGCTTGCGTGCAACTCTGTAATTTTTTTTTTCTGAACTTGAGAATTATACTGCATTTCAAAGAAATAATCTATATACCGACATAAATCGGGAAGGGAAGGGTGGGCTCGAAGTTTTAAACGCATCAAGCGCGCCATGCCAGACTTCTAGCTTTAGTCGCGAAAATCGTCACACTTTTTTGAAAGAAACTTGATCCTGATAAAAGCTGAGAATGCCTCAGTTGAAGAGGTAAAATGTTATTTTTCTTGTCTAAAACGAACTCAGGGCGGCCCAGCAGAGGAAGTGGCAATGGCGCAAGCTGGATGCTATTGTTTAACTAAGTGTTGCGATGAGCCAGTTGGTGCACCAAGGCAGGAAACAGAACGACACAAAAAGGCCGCGTCCGGTACCCGTTTTAGCACAACCAGTTCAGAAATCGTATGCTGCTCGACTTGACTGCTGCCAGTGTGCATGTCCTTACTTTGTCATGCATGTGGTTTAAGTCAACGCATAACCTATGGGAAATATATTGGCACCGAACTCGCAAACTTCTGGTCTGCATTAGCGGATGGAAGCGACTGGGCTTTACTGCGCTCTCTCGACGAGGATACAAACTTGATTTGTAACCCACCTCTTTCATAACGCTCTTTGAAATGTTCGAATAATGTCAAGCGACTGTATTGTGCACTGAGAAACGGAGTACTTGCCACGGCGCCAGCTCTCGTGGTGTCCAGAATACGAGTCCATCTCCTCTTTACTAACCCATCTTTAGACCACTGGCGTATTCGCCTATACCCCTCTCACCTGGCCAGTGACGGAACAGTATCGTATCCGTTGTTTTCATCGTGAGGCGCGCCCTTTGCTCCACCGACGATAGGCCGTCGTGGGATATTCCATCGGCGATTGCACCGTTTACGGAGATTGCCTCGAGGAGGTACGGGTGTGGTTAGTGCACTGCTTGCCGCGCCATCTGAGCTCTGCGACGGTGCGCAGACTCGGCACGAGGAACGGGATACCGGCTTTGCTATTCCCTGTTTCTATGATTACAATCACTGTGGTTGTATACCAACGCTGACAGAATGTTACCGAAGGCGAAAACTGGTCGCGTATTCGAAGAGAAAGTACATAGAAGAATGGATTTTCTCGGAAGAAATGCATCACGACGTCCTTGAAATACTTAAACAACCTGTGTTGCTACAGTAATGTCCCTCACAGATACTTTCTCTACCTTGCTGATTGGACGAGAAAGGTCGCATGGCCTCGTGACATCACCCACTCCGCCGACCAATCAACGCTTGGCCAAGTCACGTGGCGTTGTAACATCAACGCTTCTCGTCCAGTCAGCGAATTTTGTAGCCGAGTTAGCCGAGTTTTAGCCGAGTGTGTGGCGTCACGAGACCAGGTAACATGGGGGGTGTGGGCAGGTACTCTGGCAGGGGGTTAAATAGGGTTGTGACACCATCCACAGGGTCGCAACTTAAACGCTAAACGGCATCACAAAGTGCCTGTGAAGAAAAGCACTTTTCGTAGAAAAAGACGTCAAACGAAGTTGAACCGCTGCCTTTAGACTCGAGCCGGGTGCGCTGTATACCCACCCTCCCGCTGTTCTTCCAATGCGATATGTTAGACGCACTATGCGACGACCATCTACAGGAAAAGTAGACAGCAGCCACAGATTACATTACAGCACCACCATCCACCATTGTTATCATGATGTGACTGCACCCTATGCAGGGTAAATGCTTCTCCCATACCTCTCCAATTAACTCGGTCCTTACTGCGCATTTCGATAAAATTGAGACCACTATAATTAGCCCCAATAAGCAGCTCTCCCAAGAAGCACTGCTATATAATGCTACTGCTTAGCACTACCAAGTCGAACTACTGCTTAGCTCGACTACTTAGTACTACTAATTTGCTCTACTAACAATGACTACTAATTAGCAAATAATTAAGGTCATTACTTAGTTAAATACATAATGTCCACAAGGTAATACTATCATAGCAACTCTTAAGGATACTTACGCTTCCCCTCTTTTTTTTTTTTTACCTCAGGAGTATCGCCAACCAGGAATCATTCTTTCCTTTACAGTTTTTTTTTCTTGTTTTATTAGAGAGTACAGATATAGCATGCCCTACTTTTGGGTAGCGGGTTAAATTATGTGCTGAAGGTTTGCAAACCGCGATACATGGCTTATTAAGCTGGGTGCGTACACGGTGAGCAACGCATAGGGAGCGTATGTTGGAAACCAGATCGTGAACTGTTTGAGCAAGATATCCTGACGCGCAAGTTGATACCTTCCAGAGGCAGAACAGCGTAAAAAACACTGCGCTATAGTCTGAACTAGCAGACGTACAAGTGAGCGGAACACGTACATTTTGGGATTTGCAAGACAATTGGATAGAGACACTTAAGGGAACCCCAGAGCATAAAAATGTCTGTTCAGTTATTTGCTGTCTGATAAGCAACACCTGGAGGTATTTAGAAACCCAGCTTACGTCTTGTTCATATCTTCGTATTCACTGCGCAGATTTTTATTCACTCTGCTTTCACGTCACAGGTGCCCATATTTCGAATAAACTTCGCACAATCACCAATGATACGCAAGTTCTGCAACCACTCGGCCACTGTTTAGAATGAGGGTCACATAGGATAGGTGAATTAATTTGTATTCGTCCGTGCTCTGGGGAACACTGACCGACGCATGCTACCCAACTCTTCTTTGTTGAGCGCATTCACCAAAATGAGCACATTTTTCTGTATTTGTCTTACATATAACTTTTGACAAACACCTCGCTATTATTTCATACTTGACGCAGTCTATTTTCCTCTCCTGAGCCATAGAGGGAGTCGATGTCCCTCTGGTAGAATCTTTGGAGTGGCTTCCTACACAGCTTAAGCGTCGGTGTCACAAGTCCAGTGTCCGGCATCCACTCCTCGGCACAAAGTTTCACCTTGAAGGGCACTTCGACTTTCTGCAGGTCGCTGGAACGCGCATACGCCAAGATGGACTCCGTGGCTGCCTTGGTCACTTCGGGGTCATCGCACAATTCCTTTAGCGATGCGCCCTTCTCTTTGCCCAGATCTCTGGCAACCCGCTGGAGCTCCTCGTAGTTGGGCGTCACGAGCGCAATCAGATAAGTGTGCAACGAGCTGCCGTACACAAATGCGTTGTCCACAAGATGGCAGGACTTGAGCACGGATTCGACTCGGCTCAGAGCGACGTACTCGCCGTACTGAAGCTTGACTAGGTCCTTCTTGCGGTCGATGATCTTGAGCGTGCCATCGGGAAAGATCTCGCCGATGTCTCCGGTGTAGAACCAGCGGATGCCGCCTTCCTCGCGGAACGACTGCTTCGTCAGTTCCTCATTCTTGAAGTAACCTTTTACGATGCATTCACCTCCCACGATGATCTCTCCACGAGGGTTTGGCTTGTCCGAGGTGCTGTAGTTGCCTTCAGGCCAGTCGACGAGGCGAACGTAACAGTCGGTAAGTGGGGCCCCCACGCGTCCCTTGCTCGTGTCCTCGTGGTGCATAACAGTGGCCGCGCAGGTGGTCTCTGTGAGGCCGTACCCTTCGACCACGTGGCAACTCAAGCACGCCCTCAGGAAACGGCGCGTGTGGGTAGACAGCGGCGCTGAGCCACTCACAACAAACTTAATTTTCCCTCCCAGCACGAGGCGGGTCTTGTTGAAAAGCAAGCGGTTGAGGAACGGTGTGTCGAAGCCGCGTTCCAGCCAGAAGCTCTTGTACTCGACGGCGTAGTCGAAGAAGGCCTTGAAGAAAGGTCCTCTTGCAGCGACGGCCTCAGATATCCCTTTGCGGACGCGGTCGGCAACGAGAGGTACACACGTGATTTGGGTTGGCTTGAGGAGGGTTGCATCTCCTGGACAGCCCCGTGCGATGGCGGTGGACCTGTCGGTGAGAGTCAGCGGGGAGGAATACCCTATGCGGGCACCGACGCAGAAGAGCAGAGATTCGACGGAGAGCTCGAGCATGTGGGCTAGCGGCAGGTAGGCGATGTGGGTGTCTTTGCTGCTTGAGACTCCGAACCCTCTACAGATATTGGCGAACGACCTTATTGTCGCCAGAAGGTTCGTGTGCGTGATCATGGCGCCCTTTGGAACGCCCGTGGACCCACTGGTGAACATGACGATAGCGACGTCTTCCGGTGCAGGTGGGCAGGTTTCAAGGTCGCACTCGGTTTTTCGTCTTTCAAGGCTGGAGAACGGAATGACCTGCAATAGAAGAGTAGACAGTAGAAATCGCTTTGTCGTCGTCTGAGGCGGTTGCACCTAACGTGGTTACGCATTGATGACAATTGGAAAAGCTCTTGGTCCGCAGCTTTAACAAACAAAGATTTTATGAGTAAGCTTATTTTGATGGAAGCCGGGTGCTATGGCCACGCTTAACAGCGTTATGTAGGCGCTAAATTATCACCATTAGGAATTAAGCTGGAAATCTCAAGGATAATCAAAAAGGCAGCTAGCAGGACGGTACGGGCTTAAGTACAGCCTACTTTTAAGCTTAGCTGAAATGACAAATAAAATGAATTGTTTGCCAATCCGGAAAACAATTATACGTACGGAAGCGATGCAGCTCCGGGTCTAGAGAAAGCTTTTACACGAGTACGGTGCTTTGCTCACAAACTCGAGGAAACGTACCCACCGAATTCGCCACCTGATATGTAATTGTGCAGGTTTGGAAGAGGAGACGTACCCACCGAATTCGCCACCTGATATGTAATTGTGCAGGCTTGGAAGAGGAGACGTATACCCACCGAATTCGCCACCTGATATGTAATTGTGCAGGTTTGGAAGATGGCACGACTTGCATCCGGGGAGATGCGAGTACCACAACCTGCCGCTGGGGGAGCTTCACTTAAACAGCTAAAAGTCCAAGAATGATGAAGTTGAATGGAAGTCTTCTGAACTCGCTAATCTTGCCAATTTCATTGAGCACATTTTATAGGAGAGTGTTCCTGGAGTGCGAGACGGGCGCAGAACGGGGTAGTTGAGTGAAGTTCATGGAGCTGTTCCTTGTAAAGAATGCGTGGATGGGTGATCTAATGCATCAACTGGTGTACCATGAGAACTCGTGCGTCGCTTGAGCGCGTGGCTATGAAACGGGCGAGCCCGAACGTGGCGTGGGCGGATCTACGGATGACTGTCGGTCACGGGATGCCGGCCCGGATGCATACAAAAACGGAAGCCTACAGACCGACCTCTATCCACTGGAGGGGATCGGATGAATCATCGTCTGTAAAGTGAAAGTGAGGAGCTTTTCGTGAACCGGTCTTGTTGCTAGTGCGAGTGAAATATGGTTAGTGTAGGGCAAGAGGGTCGCACCTATTGGAAACAAGTGAAATGTAAATGTTCCTCCAGCGCGTGCTGAAGGGCTTGCGGCTCAGTAGGTGCATATAAGTGCGACGGGACAACAAACAGATATCGTCACCGCATGCACAAATATGTGGATATAAGAGATGCTTTCCTTAATATGAGCAGTAAAGGGGTCGTTAAATAACTAGTATGAGAACGGAACCGTAGGGCGTTCGCCAGTGGCTCTTAACAGTACACCGAATGCACCCCCTTGATAGAGATAATTAAAACTTCGGTTGTATACGGGAAGCATGAATGGAAATGCGGGAAAGTACTACGGTCCCACATTTTCAAGCATGATAAGTATGGCAGAATGACGGATACTATCACCTGCCTTTCGGAGATCCGTCGCAGTGACCATGCGAACGAGGTATACTATATGAGTGCAATGGTTAAATGTGACGGCAGCCAAAGCGACAAAACCGACAGCCATCCTCTAGTGACCGTCTTTTCAAGGACACAATAAAACCTACACCGGGACACTGGCTGTATACTTGACGCGTTTACACACGTGTATGCTGCCTGTGCTCTTTTATTTGTCCTTCCAATCGTTTGCAATGAACGGACAGTTGATGGAGGAAGCGTCAGTGTTCGTGGTTCGCTCATTACTCATGCTCATGTCGAACCCGCGTGCTTTGAAAACCCACCCAATCGCGTTGTGCAATGCTAATAACACTGCACTCACAGTTTATTTAATTATTTGCAATACTGCCAGTCTCTAGTTGAGACCATAGCAAGTGGGCATTACATTCATAATATCGAAAAAGTAATGACGAAAAGAATTAAAGCAGCTGCTCTACAAAATACAGTATTAGGCAATTCTTAAAGCACAAAAAACTGAAAATGTGTTATCAAATTCGCGCAAACAGCTCACAAATTAAGAACACATACAAGTTCAAAAACGAAAGACGTTCACGCCGACAAAGCAGGCATCAGCCTGCAATTGAAGCTTTGTTTCCTGTGTGGGATTTAAATGCGACCACTCGTGATCTAACAAAAAGCATGTAAAATTGAGAGCGCCCTTAGCCGCCTATAAGTGACCAGTTAATTGGACATGGGGAGCCTGCTCAGCACTGTGCTCAGCCGTGTTCATGTATTCGCTATCGATGTAAATCATAAATTTAGATGTCAATAACAACCAAGCGCATTGTTTGAATCCTAGAGTAATTAAACTTGTTGGCCCAGTATGTGTTGGATCCGCAAGTTTGATCACTTCAATAAATCTAACAATGGCTTCCTTCTCTGACTGTCTGCGCATCAAGATCTGCATGAAGCACCTTCATTCTGCTCCTTCATATACTATGTAGGGCCAGCTCTATTACAAGTCTATTACAAGTCTATTACAAGGTCATATGAATACCGTCCTCGTTTTCAGGGGGAAGGTACCCGATGTCGTGGGAGTCAATAGAAAACCCTTCTTAAGAGTCCTCTAGAGGACGTTCCAGCAGTCCAAGAAAACGTGCTCAATGGTTTAATCGTTTTTGCACAGAAATCAGTCGATTCACCATGGCATAAAAACTGATATCGCTTGCAAGCACGCTTTAGCCGGCAGTATACGTATTCGAAAAACGGAATGTTCTGGCTGCAGGAGTAATAAAATGTTTAAAATCTTTTTTTACACATCTTCACCACGGCCTGCCCTGCATATATAGTTCTATAGTACAATGGTGGAAGAAACAGTGACTCACTTATACCTCTGCGAAGTTTTTTCTTATCACACGATTAAGATAACCACATGAACACCGTGTATAAAAAAATGACAAGATTATTCTACTACTTTCAAATACCTACAAATAGTTCCTTTAATACAGTTTCATGTAAAACAAATTGGGGTAAAATTCTGCCCAGTCTCAAAAGAATAACAGCATGTAAAAAAAGAGTTTTTACCATCCCTAAGAAGAATAAAGCGGTTAACTACGTGGATGGTTGGCTCGACTTGTCATTTCCCAAGAGGAACCTCCGCAAACACTGCAAACGCCTTATTCGACGTTCGCACATTATTACGGCAGCAGTGTAGCACTTTCACCACGTACCCCAGCTTGCTTACGAAGAAAACATTGCAAACTGTGACACGTCCAAACATCGAGAGGCTTAATCCATCAAATCTTCCAGCTGTTTTTCTCTCTTCTAGGTTTGCCAATAAGTTCACTATAAGTGTAAAATTTAAGAGTGCTTAGATGAAGTTGTCCACGATACGTTGGTGAAGACAGTCGGGGATGTCGTCTTCATCTCCTCCGTCAATGTTGCACTAAAGACTTTAAATAGGCCTCCTTCATTGTAATGAAAGCCCAAAGCACTCTCAATTCACCAAAACATGGCAAAGAAACGAAGTAAAACTTAGTTAAACTATCGCTAATTATTGATTATGCATGTATATCTGTGCTTAGCTAAGGTAAAGTACTGTTTAATATTTCGTTTGTACATTAATAGGTCTCCATTTCCCGGAATCAAGTCAGTTCGAACAAATAGCTCACCTGAGCTCATTTAGTTCAAATCAAATTTTTGCTCAATATTTTGGAGCAGGAGAAATGAGGCCGCGTTTGGTATTGACTGAAAAAGTTCCAACAGAATAATTCTGCATGTTTTACCGTCTAACACTTCGGCACCGACCAGCCTTTGGACACTTGAAGAATTCTAAACGAAAGGTAATGGCAGAGAAGGAGGAAAGGCAGGCAAATTTGCCAAGAGACTATGACACATTTATTACCTGTACAGTGGAAAGGAATAACTATATAAAGAGAAATGAATAAAAATTAAACAGTTAAAAATGAAGCATGAAAAAAATGCAAGGATTGCGTGCTGCAGAATCATAGTCTGTAGCCTATACCTGAGAGCCTCATTCGATTTCTTTTACAGGGACCGTCCAGCAGTTGCTTATAAAATCACTAGTTTTTAACTTTATCAGCATTAATGGCGATGGTTTCGAGTCTCTTACAAGCATTTGTCGTTCTTACCTGAGGTTGAGTGGGTAATGATACAGGTGGCTTGGAGTTAGTGCTTTCCATGTAGACAATATGTGTCAAGAGGGGCATCTTGTCCGCGATTCGCAGCACCCGCGGCAGTAGGTCTGCGGAAGTGACCAGGTGCGTCACTTCCGTCTCGTTGATGGCGCTTACGATGCCGTCGTTACTGAGGGTCGAGTACAGCGTCACCAGGGGGATGTTGGTCCGGAAGCAGGCCTGCGCAGTCAGCATCCACTCGACTCTTGTCTCGGCCAGGATGGCCAAGTATTGACGAGGCCTGACGCCTATGGACAGCAAGCCGCGAGCAGTGAGGTCAGTCTTGCGGTCTACCTCTTCGTACGTCAGCCACTCGTAGTCTCCCAAGATGAGCTTCTTGAAGGATTTCCCGCTGGGCTGCTGCTCTTCGGTGCAACTTAAAACGGGTCGCGTGCCGAGGGCAGGTCGACAAGAATGGCGTCCAATGGCCCTTCGTGCCATTTCGTCCAAGGTTCGGACGCCCCTCAACTCTTCGAACTCGGCGTTTTGCAGCCGCTTGTATGGAGAGGACGGGTCGCCCTCGATGATGGGTTTGGCGAAGCAAATGTGTTTTCTCTTCCAATAGTTCCAGGGCCTCTGGAGTACGATGTAGACTGGGAGTGTAATGACGTCGTAAGCGGCCGCCAAACACTGGATGAGACCAAGAAGTGACTGGATGGCAAACGGAAATATGGCGTCGATGTATGCTGCCATTTCTACCTTTACCAACGGTGAGGATGCGATGATGAAGCAGCAGAATTTAAAGAAGCCTCACTTTGATTCAGGATTTCAAGCGAAACAAGATGAAGGCGACTTTTAGTAGAGTGCAGCGGTACTTTTGGCTTTCATAATGGTCTTGATGCCGAAATGATGGTTAGCAGATCCGTGATGTGGCCGTCGCTCCCCCGCGGACGGCGCCCCAGACGGATATTGTAGACCTCTTCCGAATAGGATGCCTTGATCTCCGTCCGCGAAAGTCGATCCTGCAGCACAAAAATATAACAGTCGTCATGCGGTGCCGGTGTTGTCTAGCTTGAAACTTTTACTCCCATAAATAAGGTGTATTTAGACACTTGTTACTTAGAGTGCTATGCACCAACTGCGACGATGATGGAAGGATAAAATTAACCTATGTTTTGTCCTTTCTATTGATGAGTGCTGCCGAAGACGCGCGCTAACGCTTGTGTGAATTCAGCGTTAAATTCTGCGAGCATGTCCACTTGTATTCGGTCGTACGTTCCACTCACGCTGGATGCCAGCAAACCTAGTTGTCCTTCGCATCTGCAGCTTGCGAGCTGCATCGGGTAATTTGCTGCGGGTTGATTTGCTGGCATCCACAGGTTGACGTTTCCGCAAGTGACAGGCATGTTTGCCAGATGTGCGCTTTGTGGAATTGAAGATAATAAGAAATAGGCACCAGGACGTCAAGCGAATCCTGTCAAATGAGTGTAAAAACGGCACATAGAGAGCGGGCACAATAAGACCGGTACGTCAGCGGTTTAGATTCAATCATGTAGGGCTAAACAAGTTTCATGGCGTTTTCCTGGTTGCAGTTATTAGTATGTAACTGATCTTGAATCAGAGATGCAAATTTTTACATTTGAGCATTTTGTTTAGAAATCAGAAAAAGAAAAAAAAACGCATTTAGACGACTGTTTCCTTTACAAATTGCGCTACTGAAATCAGACGTGCAAGCACTGACTGAAATTCATTTCTTTTCCTACCGCTGATAAATTACAAAGGAAAAAATACAGACGCATTGTATCCTATGGTATCAACTGCAGTATTTCTCCCAGATTTACACACGGATTTACTTTTACCAGGGTGTGCGCGCAGACAGCTCCAATAAAAAAAATGAGAGACAGCTATAAAATTATGTCCACGGATGAAAATGATAAAAAAGCAGGAGGGCGAATGGAAGTCCAGATTTACAGAAACAGCGATGCAGCTGGACGAACATTTTAAAGCGTATCGCCTCGCACGTGTCTGTCCAAATAGGCAATCTTCTCTACCATGGAGGAAACTACTGTTTGGGATCGCCGTCAGGACGCAACTGGCGGCCATCTGGCGCGGCCAACAATCCCACTATAATATCTCACCTCTAAAACCGATGAAAATAAGTTTTACCATACATCCATACTGTTTGCTAACCCTCAGCCACAATGTTTCCGACTTATTCGTTGAAGAAAAAATAGTGGGGGTTTAAGCATGACTTTAACCTTGAACGAAGGCTCTGTTCAGCATGGGGTTTTAATAATAATTAGTTTACAGGAAACGAAAGAAGCAGCATCTGTCACACTATTCTGTGGACACCTGAACCGCGCCATAAGGGAAAGAAGGAAGGTGGGAGTGAAAGCGGAAAAGGAGGGAACGAGTTGCCGTAGTGGAGGGCTCCGGAGTATAATTGCGACCACCTGGGGATCTTTAAGCTGCACTGACCAATCAAGACGAGGATGCATTCGAAGTCATCCTCCGCAAAATTATAAAACAGGCTCTTGACTTCCCCGTGAACACCTCCAGTCAGCGTTTCCTGGGGTTGACAATGGTGAACACATTTCGGGAGCTGCGGGAAGCCCACTTAAAGACATCGTCGGATCGCCATTTCCTTGCCCGACTACATATCCAACATACCACTCTCATGGAAGAGCGCGTACGCATTCCATCGCAGTGGAGACGCGCCCTTCACTTTCGTCCTCTTCCCGCGAACATTACCCGAGAGTACCATAATGGCGGGCTCCTGGCGCGGGTGGAAGCCCTGGCTCACCACTATGGATTTAAATCCGGCGTATTCTACGTGGACGCCTCTGGCCTCCACCCTAGGGGATTGTGTACAACCGCAGTCGTCCCCAAATCTAAAGCAGTAAACGCGCTTACTTTTCGAGCCCGGCACATAACACACGCAGAGGGCGTCGCCATTGCGTTGGCTGCATCTCATCCCACTTACAAAACAATAATTTGCGATTCACGAGGGGCCTGTCGGAACGTCGAGCAAGGCTGGGTACCGTACCTAGCCTACCGCTTTCTACAAAACTGCGTATGTATACAGGGGACCCTACTCGCCGGAATATTGTTTGGGCTACTACACACATGGGAATTCAGGGAAATGAGGCAGCTAACGCCGCCACCCGCGCTCTCTCTCTCACTGGGCGCATTCCGCTTCGACCTCGACAATCAGGAATTAGAATTCACTCCTGCCTACTCTTTCAAAGATATCGTTCTGCAATATCAATCTGGCTATGGTCTTAAAACACAATACCCGCCCATATAAAGGCCTCTGAAAGGAGGAGGAGCGGCTTCTGCTCCGCCTTTATACTAATGCTTTGCTGTGCCCGGCAGCTCAAAAACACTTTGACCCTTCTTTCTCGGGCAGCTGTGCGCACTGTAGGAGAAGTCTTTAGATATCTACCACATGGTGTGGGCCTGCTCATCTAACCCTGCTATCCTCCCTAACACCAACCCCTCCCGGGAGGACTGGGAGGCGACCCTGCTTGGCTGCTGTGACCTACAAGAACAAATGGCCTTGGTGGATTGGGCCAGCTAGGGCAGCGGCCGACGCCGCTGGGATCCTGTGCACATCTCCCTGTATATACTTATTTCGAGTTATTAAAGGTCTTTCACCACCACCACTGACATTGCACAGCTCAAGAATGCCTCTTCGTTTCGTCTCCATCTAAACGCAGCCGCCGGTGGTCGGGTTAGTACCCGGGTATTTCGGTAGAGTAGTCGGACACCTTAACCACTGCGCCACCGCAACAGGGCATTTTTTTTTTTGCTAGGTGTAGGTTGGTCTTTGAGAAGAGGAAGGCGCAGTATTTGTCTCACTACTTCTCTGTGAACACCTACATTTAAATAAATCAGCGAGGCGAAATCCGATGTTGCACCCAAGGCAATATACTTTACGCCCTAAAAGCAATTTCGTTACCTTACGTTCACCTTAGTCCTTTTAATGCAAAAACATCAGGAGCACCATGAAAACAAAAACTGCTCGTCGGCGTCCGTTTGAAGCATTGGTAGGTAACGCGTGCATGCGTGTGCATAATGAGGAAGCAGCAGATAGAAGTGGAGATCACAACGTGGTACAGATAGACGTAATTACAGTGCATGACCATAAATATGCTAATGATGACTAAAAACAATGACATTGCAAACATAACTAAGCACGTGACTCGGAAAAATAGAAATAACATCACAATGTAGTGGAGATAGATTTAACAGTACATGACCATAAGTATGCTAATGATGACTAAAACAGTGGCACTGCCTAGATGACTACGCATATGACTCGGAAAAATAGAAATAACATCACAATGTAGTGGAGATAGACGTAACAGTACATGACCATGAGTATGCTAAAGATGACTAAAACAGTGGCACTGCCTAGATGACTAAGCATATGACTCGGAAAAATAGAAATAACCAAGTATGACTCGCCTAAAAAGTTACTAAATGACTTCAAAATTAAAGATGACTATGAATGACTCAGCGCATAAGATGAAGATATATACTGCAGCGTGCTCCCGCACTAGAAGGGAAACAAGCCTGCGTATGTGGTCTATTCCTCTTCGCAGGCATCGTGCTTGGGTTGTTGTCGTTAGTTCCCTTAACAAGACAAACCATCATTTGGCTGTGGTGTGATTTTTACGAAGCAACGCACTCATATTCGCCGTTCAGCTGCTCGTTCCGTCTCATTTTTCATTGGCACAGCGTTCAATGCAGTCCTCCTGTCAGGTTCGATCAAAGTAGCTATACGCAGCAGCTGTTCGCGATCTTTCTCGTGGCGCTTCCTATTATTATACGAGCCCACAGGCACATGTAGAGCTCTCAAGAGAGAGGGGATGAAGGCGAGGACAAGCTAACGTTTCACAAGCGTTTTCTTATCCCCTCCTCATCTTGGTTTCCGACCTAAAAAAACTACCTATCGCCGGCATTGTCCTGCCGGATCCCGCATTTAACACTTTTCATGGTGCCAGGAGAGCGTACTTCTAGCTTTTCTTAGTTCTTTTTTATTGAGCTAGCATTGAATGCTTACTTAGCGAAAACGTCGTGATATCAGGGGAATAGGTCACGGAGCAACAGGCTTTGCCGAGTGGAAAGTGGCACTCACTGGCACATGTAGGAGAACCTTTATAGGCAGTGCCCATTGTTAGCCTTCAAAATAATTGTTACACGATTCATGAGGTACTATTATTTACGACGAAGCCGATGACGGAATGTGAAAGTTTTCAGCTACCTTTTATTGAGGTTTGTTTATATTTTATAAATGTCTGCATAAAGATATTGAAAGTACTAACAATTGATGTGACCTGTTTTCTCAGAGCATAGGAATGCATTCCTCACGTTTCGTTGGCAAGCACTGAGTGGGATGTAATTTAATATTATTTTATATGCCGGCCGGTGAGTAGCTGTTGCATTCCTATATGTAGAAATGGAAATCGGGCAAAGGGAAATATGACGTTCGCCTGTCAACAATAGCGCTGATACGGAACTTGAGAAGTATCTGAGACGCGTATGCCGGCTCTTGGTGGAGACACTATCAGACCAACTTCTCACTGGGCAAAGATTTCTGAGCCCGCGTATGTGATGTCCGATTTGCAGCGCGCTGATCCTGACGCCATGACGCATTGAAACTGACGCTAGAAATTAAAAAAGACCCCTATTAACGTTAATCTTTTAGTTTACGACTTAATTTCTGTGATTACATTGTCTCGAGATATTAAGATATCTCTACTGAGCCAAGGTGTTGCCAAACAGATTTGCATGAACCTGTAGCTGACGTGTGTGTGTGTGTGTGTGTGTGTGTGTGTGTGTGTGTGTGTGTGTGTGTGTGTGTGTGTGTGTGTGTGTGTGTGTGTGTGTGTGTGTGTGTGTGTGTGTGTGTGTGTGTGTGTGTGTGTGTGTGTGTGTGTGTGTGTGTGTGCGCGTGCGTGTGCGTGTGTGTGTGTGTGTGTGATGGCATTGCGCGTACTGTCATCATCATCATCATCAGAATGATTATATCCACTGCAGGGCGAAGGCCCCTCCCATATCATTCCAAGTAACTCTGTCCTGTGCTAGCTGCATCCACTTGATCCCTGCGAAGTTCTTAACCTCATCCGCCTATCTAATTTTCAGCCGCCCCCTGCTCTATAGGCTTTCCTTCTCTTGGAATCCAGTTTGTTACCCTAAGCGACCATCGGTTATCCTCTCTTCGCACTACATGTCCTGCCCATGCCCATTTCTTCTTGACTTCTAATAGAATGTCAGTAACTTGAGCTATTTATTTGACCTGCTCTGCACGCTTCCTGTCCCGTAACGTTACCCCTACCATTTTTCGTTCCATAGCCCTCTGCACTGTCCTAGATTTAAGTAGAACCCTCTTCGTTAACCTCCACGTTTCAGCCCCACAGACGCGTACTGTACGGTCGCATTAATAAGACTTTTGATGTAGCGTCCACTCAATTCTCGGATGGTACACATGACACATATACAAGGGCATTTGTGACAACTGTACAGTAAAACGAAAATTCCATCCAACCATCTTTATTAAGTATACATACACAGATGGCTGGCGACTGCGAGGGATCAGGAGGAGACGGGAAGGTTAATAAGTGACCTTTTTTCCGACTTCCTCTCCGTGCGTCCAATAAAGCTTACGGGATAGATGCGAGCGAGGAATGTTTCAGTGGAATCGCGGATAATTGCTTTGGTTTCCTGCGCGCTCGCGAGCGCTGAATGTGTGTCTGCGCTCGCCAATCATGATATTTTCTCCCCCCCCCCCCTCAATTAATTGTCGCGAGCTTTCATGTGGCTGTCTCCCAAATCCTGCTGTTTATAGATTAAAAAAAAAAAACGAAATGGAAAACAGAGTTGCGATCGCAGAAATATAATATAGTTGAATCTTGGCTTGTCGGCTCGCAGTAGATGCATGTCACTTTTCTCTGCTATCGCTATAAGGACCTTTATACGCACTTAATACTAAATGAATAAGAGAATTAATAAACATATAAGCAGGATAAAAACAAGATAAGGAACATAAATACAAGTATAGCCCTTCATATCCAAATCATTTCACTCCATGGCTTCCATTTCTGCCATTTTCACGCTTTCCACTCCATTCTCGCCACTTCTTGAGTGAATCGTAATTTCTAGAAAAATGGACATTAGAAACAACAACGGCAGCATCCATCCCTGGAATAGTCATTTAGGTACATGGGCTGTCCGAATTTTTTTTTTCTACCCCTGCTGCGGAGGATCCATATACTGAGCACATGGGGTGGCCCCTCCATGAGTGCATACTGTATGGAAGAAAGGGGGCGCTCTCCGGTCTACCCCTTCCTCCTCGCGTTTACTAATATTTAACAATATTCGCCACCTGAAGTCTTGAAAACTTGCTAACCTCCTCTCCACAGAGGGCAACCGGAAATAAACCGCATACCACCAACATCGCTTCAGCAGCTGCGGCCCATGATATAGTTAACTTTTACTTGAACAAACTTCTAAAGACCGTAAGAAAAAGCTTTTAAAGTGAAAGGTCGCTCAACAGAAATAAGTATGTGGAAGTTTGTTTCCATCAGCTTCAAGAAACATCCGGTGTTTATATCATATCCGAACCTAATTTCAATTTGCCCCTGTGCTCATTTGCAAGCGAAGAATGCAGTAATCGTTTGCAGATATTTTGAGCTTAGGACCGCAGTGGTCTTGAACTCACTGTGTTCAAGCTCTTGTGAACCTTGACCGGCACAAAAGTCTGCTGGGCAGCAATGGTCTTCATTTCATCCACTCAGATCATTGCCTCTGCAGATCGCGTTTAACCAGCAGACACACGTATGCCTTTCTTGGAGCTAAAATACTTAGTAAGGCTGAATCTCCTGCTATGACTGTGCAGCCAATTAATCATGCAAAACTAGCTATGGATTTCCTTGACTATAAGGTTGTTTAGATAGTAAATTAAGTTTAAAGATATAAATGACGGCCAGTTTCCGTCACGCGATAATGAAACGTGGTTCTCAGCGTACAAATATTCAACAGAAAGTGCAGGTTATGCTTGTTGAAATGCTCAGTATGACATGGGATACCCAGGATGAGACCGCAGAAAGTGTTCGTAAACTTAAATGTGCAATAACAAAATTTTGTTCAAATGAAGCGCGTTTGCGTAGTGTTCAATGGTGATTTGGTGGCGGACTTCAATAATTAAAGTTCGTACAACTGAATACTTCGTTTAAGAAGCGTTAGTTCAAGTGGTATTCTGCTGTATATTGCGCCCACGACTGCGCCATGAGAGTAGCTGTAGAAAGACGTCGAAAATAAAGCTGCTTACATCTCCCTATCGTTCAAATCATACATGATAAAAAACGTCGAGAGACTTAACCCGGTTACGCCAATCGCAGTGTGCTGAGAAGTACTGGTTTGGCTTAAGGTTTAGGTGCAGGTCAAAGGTTAAAATCAGAGGTCAATTCAAGATCAGGTATGTCATGGGCTTCGCTATATTGGCCTGAGTTTGAATTACCGGTGCGATCGCCACGTGTTTCTGAAGTCATGAAACAGCCAATCAAAGCAACAGCACGCGATGTTCGACGGTGTTCGATGCTCACCTCACCCTTCCATATCCGACTCGATCGTGTCACGTGGTCTCGTGACGTCATACAACCCGCCGACCAATCAGTGCCCAGCTTTGTCACCTGGGAGCTTCTAGCGGGGGCTGCTAGTGTCCCGCTGACTGCTGTGGCAACCACCAGGTGTAGGTCGCTATGGCAACGGCTAATGACCTAACTCGAATGTATGAGATCACGAAACAGCCTGGTCAATCCGAGCGACGACACGCAGAATTCCGATTCTATAGACTTGTGTGATCCTATTAGTGTATTTCTCAGCACACTAAAAATATTCGTAGGAGGCACTTTGGACAACTCAAGTGCGTGGAGGCGAAAGCCTTAAAGCACGGTAGTCTATTGAGTCTTGTCGCGCGACCGGTTCGCGCCACTTGTCGAACAGCGCCGTAATGGTATCACCCATTGACGTGATGTAATTAACTTTAATGACGTGGCGTGATTAGTTAATCAGTCACAATTAATTATATAATATGATAATTAAGTATACATATGCTACAATGTGTAGTTCATTTTAATCAAGTTTTAATTAATCAATTAATTATTACCTGTTTTACGTTCGATTGGTTACCGATTATTTTTTGTTTATTATGCCGTCACTCGTGGTGGGTGATGACGTCATTTGATATAAAAGTTCAGTGCGGATTTCTGCGGACGGACAGACGCACGCGGGAACACACACTCATGAGCCTATAAATTCTCTCGCTTAACAAGTCTTCCATAATTTAGCGTCAGCAGGAACCGCGGAGCGATCTTTTGTTGCGCCTGTTCTTCTTGTGCGTCACGTTCGTGCTGCTTTCCGAACATCGGCGAAGAAAAGGAACAAACCGAAGGCATCGCAACGGACGAAGAACGTGCTCGTACGGTTGAAACACGATAGGCGCAGATCGGACGTTGTATATGTGAGACGACGCCGCCGTGATTGAGCGGTGACGGAATCCGTCCGCCGCGCGCTCAGAATTTCCCCGTTCTCGTATGCGCGGCCGCGTACATGATTCAGAGGGAGGCGAAAGTAACCTCTGTTAAGTCCAACAAATGTTTTATGCCCTCTACCCTGCAGACCGAATTTTGTCTTTGGGACGATTTTTTTGCCATTTTTTTAAAGCGTGAACAAGTGTGGAATTAGAGCGCGATGGTGATGAAGACACGAGAAAGGCATGCAATTCGACACACACGGTCACTAGAATTTTATTCATAACTGAGCAGTGTGCAAAGAATTCTTTTGAACAATTATTTTTTAGCAAAACTTTTTATTGTACGTCTCCATTTTCATCATTTCGTCTTTGCGCGTTGTAATTTTATTGTCTGTCATTGTTATCTACACGAATTAAAGCGCTCAGTCGTACTGCGTTTTTTCTCTGCGCAGACTTTTTTCCCGCTTCGTGACCTCGTTTGGGGTAGTTTATTATTCCAGCAACTGTGAGCTTGACTCGTCGCAAATGCTGCCAACATTATGATACACGACTTGTGCTTGCTGAAAGATAGGCTTTATTTGTACCCACATATATACAATATATACACGAAAGGGAAGAAGCCAACAGTCCATGAAAAGAGCACTTTTAAAAATTTTTTTTATGTTGTCCTGAATTCTTACTATAACGAAATTAGCGTTAAAGATAATTAAATACAAAGTAGAAGGAAAAACAACGCGTCAATGGTGGGGACCGAAGCCACTACCTCCGAATATCGCTTCCGATGCTTTTGTCAACTGAGCTACATTGATTACTTTCCAACGATCTACTTTCTTGGGTAATAATGTTGCCTGTAACCGAACCTTGAGAGTGTTTACCAGCGCCACCCTAATCCATAGCGGCGGACGTGTAACATCCTTACGTGCCGGGAGCGTCACGTAGAACGTGATCAACACTGAGGGCGGAAGCTGTGTGAGAACCCTCTTACACTACCTATGGCTTCAAGACTGCCAGAACCGAGACCCTCGTAAGCTAATAGCAGAAAATATAAGGGGAAATGAGGGGCTTGTTATTATGCACGAAGGGAAGAAGCCAACAGTCGGCGAGGCCAATGAAAGCGCAGGGTTTTCTTCCTGTTTTAAAATATTTTTTGCTGTTGACCTGCATTAGTACTATAATGAAATTAGCGTTAGAGATATTTGAATAAAAAGTAGAAGGAAAACAACGCGCCGATGGTGGGAAATATATATATATATATATATATATATATATATATATATATATATATATATATATATATATATATATATATATATATAGGTGGGCGGATGAGATTAAGAAGTTCGCAGGGGTCAAGTGGATGCAACTAGCACAGAACCGGGTTAAGTGGAGAAATATGGGAGAGGCCTTCGCCCTGCAGTGGGTATAGTCAGGCTGATGATGATGATGATATATGCAAGCTTGAGGCCTATCTTGTGGACAGTTGGACAGCCTGACCCATGTGGGATTGTCTTATTTTGAGGCCGAAGTCTTGCTCCCATTAAGAGAAAAGCAGGCTCCGTGTGCTCGCAGATGCTCTCAAAAATACGTCATCAAGCAGGATTATGACGTAAGAGCTATGGCGTCATAATATCGTAACACAAAACCATCCCAAACCGAACGTACCACCCTTTAATTCAATGTTAAACACGTCGGTCGGGCACTATAATGGAGACCCGCAAATGGGACCTACCTGTTGGATGTTTTTTTTTTTTGTTTAGTTTGTAAGGTATAGCGTCCCAAAGCGACTCAAACTATGAGGGACGCCGTAGTGAAGGACTCCGGAAATTTCGACCACCTGCTGTTCTTTAACGTGGACTGACATCGCACAGCACACGAGCGCCTTGCTTTTCACCTCCATCGAAAAACGACCGCCATTGCCGGGATTCGATCCCGCATCTTAGGGTTCAGAAGCTGGGCGTCCTAGCCACGGCGGGTTATTGATGTTATGTATGTCGCCCATAAAATATATATAAAAAAAAAACAACGACACGTAGAGACGCTTCTCGATCAATTCTGGCTGTGGCAGTCATAAAGGACAGGCCTTGGCGTGCAGATCTGATCATTTGTGCACAATAGGTTCGTTCGTCATTTGGCCCTTGTACGCACACATCAAACGTCGTAATGTCACGAAAACAGTACGTGACACGACTCGCTGTTGGTAGCACACACAGAGAGATGCGTAGCACGAACTTCTTTGTGCACTGTTTATAACCCTCCGACCAAACGAAACATGGAGGCTTCGAAATAGCCAGCCGCACAGCGGCGAAGAAATGGTGCGCTTTACAAGAGGAAAGAAACGCGTTGAGGAAGACGTAACAGCTGTCAAGGAACCATAACAGTGTTTTTTTTTCTTTGTTTGCTTTTCTTGTCCGCGGTTGAAGAATAAGCTGAGCTCAGGAGAGTTGAAAATATGTTTCGACATCATTTCTTGCGCCAAAAATACAAGCGAAGGCAAGATCGCCAAAAATTAGGCATGTTCCAGCGTCACTTGGTTGTAAAATCCTTATCGCTCTGTTCAGGCCGAAGTGCGGAAAGCATGCGAGTGGCTAAATAATGCTTACGAAAGTTACAGTGTTCGATTTTATTAGAAAACCTAAGATAATACTTTGTCTTTATTTTAACACTCCCTGTTGTCCTTAAAAACAGTTTCATGCGCTTGTGTCCAAATCTCGACGTTGCAGAAATGCTTTTTCTTTTCTTATAGCGGCCGTTATTCCACTGGAAATATCCCGAGAAATGAAACGATCAAACTTGCGAGATTGGTAAGCCAATTATTTGATGCCGTATAAGTTCATTAGCTCGAGTTATTTCGGCAACCACGGGAGTTGCTTATTAATATACATTAGAAAAACGTTGGCGGTACATAGCGCTGAGACACAAGGCTCTTGACCAGAAAGTGCACGAGCTGCGAGAAGCGCCTTAGTGGATGGCTCAGGAGGTGTCGACCACCTGGTGTTTTTAACGTGCACTGACATCGCACAGTGCAGAGGTGCCTTGCTTTTCGCCTCCATCGGAAAGCGGCAGCCGCGGACAGGTCCCACATTCTTGGGCACAGCCGTCTAGTGTCCTAACCACTGCACCCCATCGGTGGGGCCTATTTTCTGTCAATTAATCACGAAGTATGCACCCAAACACTAACCTCGAGTTGACGCGGACTTTGCAATGCATTCACGAGCATATTGGAAATTACTCTCAAACAAAAGACAGTGCGACGTGCATTCAAATTAATAAACTAAAGGTCTCGGTAACAGCACAATATATATAGCTGATGTGTGAAAAGGAACTAACCTGAAGAAAACTACAGCCTATAAGTAACGCAAACAATGATGACCCAGTAAAGTTTGGTTCAAAATAAAAAAAAAAAGCAAAGCGGGCGGGTTCAATAAAAAAATCTGGATATCCCAATGACCAGGGAAAAAAACAGGGGAATTTTTGACATGGTCGTTCGTGTCTTCTTTGCGGGGTATGGTTTTACCGGCCGTCAGGTTTGACAGTGTAGTTTCATTTCCTACTTTCGCAGAGCGAAACATAACTCAGCTTTAAAAAGGTTTTGACTCCGCGTTGTCTTCAGCACAAAATGTTCTCGATTACAAAAAGAAAACAAAGAAAAAAACACATCTTTCTTCGAGCTTAGTGAACGCATCGATAATGGTGTCTCATTAACATAGGTATGCATGTTAATACGTATGTATGTTCACGTGTATGTCGACTCTTATGCACTTGTATATATTCCTAGTGCATGTGACGAGCTCCTGATGGCCCATTGGACATAAATAATTTGATGAGCATGATGCGTGCCCCACAACACGCAAGTATTTTTTTTCAGAGTGCTTGCAGGCATCCGTGTCTGGCCTCAATTCCGTTCCGTCTGTCAAGCATGACATATTACTCAAATCTATTTGTTATACTGCGCACAATCTCTATGCAGATCTTTGACTTCTCTCTCTCTTTCTCTCTCTCTCTCTCTCTATTTGTAATGAGATCGAGCCATCGCGTTTTCTCGGTACATGTCAACGGCTGTTTATATAATTGTGCCATCCCGTGGACGCAGCCATGTTATGCCCTCAAATGTCTCGAGCCGTCAAATATACGTGTGGCACGTCACTTTGAGCAGATGAGCGATGCCCGTGCACAAGAACAAGTAAAACAGAAAAAGAAAATACCAAGAAACAAATAAAAAGCTAGGAAAAAAGGAAACTCACTATAACAGCTGTCAGGACTTAAATTAATGTTAAATTTTTCTCTTCCTGAAAATGCGAGTCCATCGTATACCCACCACTGTAGACGTGGAGTTCGTCTTCTGTGCGTTAAGGTCGTAGGAAAGAATACCGGCTGCATCGGCCGCGTTTTGCAGAATGCGTCCTTGTGCTATGCGATCTCTGTGCACACTAAACCAACCCAGATGGTCAAAAATTATCTGACGCCCTCTCCTCGCTGCAGTCTGTCTGAGTGCCCATGTCAGGCTTCGGGACATTAAATTTCCCCAAACTAACGAACTAAACCTGAACACATAAAAAAAAAACTATTGAACACACGTAGGGTGTCCGCTGTTGTTACAGCAAGTGGACTAAATGAGCGACGGGGAGAGGAGATTTTGCGGATTTTCTGGCCCAGGATTTGGCCTCAATGTGTCTCAATATTTTTTTCTGCGACCTTAATGAGTTTTGAGGGCGAACAAAACATCTCTTGCATTCTGTTGCATCAATTCGTATTTACCCTTGCAGTTCGTTTCCGAGACCTGCTTTAAGGTCCTTTAAATGTCGCACAGGTATCTCTCGGCAGCTCCATTCCGCTGCTTATGCCGTCAAACGGACCGATAACGTGCTACCTTGCGCTCTCGTTTTTATATGTGCTATCTGTGTGCATTTCTGCAGCAGCGCCACGTTGCGTGGAAGGCGTCCACAACACAGCTTGTTTTTACTAGCACCGCTTCCTGTGTCCCCACTGGGAGCCACGAACGCGAGCCTGTCTATCTGCTGTTTTAAGCTTGCTTGCTCGTATAGATTGCCGCAGTCGCTACCGCGTAATCGGGAAAAATCAAGACAAATGGTACTTTGTCCCTGGTTTGTGTCTTTGATGAATGAATGAACCTGACACACAGCATGCAGTCGACATTTTTTTTTTTTTTTTGTCACACGCTATTAGCTTGCTTTATTTTACTCACCGAAAAAAAAAAGTGCAGCACATCTCAAAAGAAACGAGGTCTATATATGAGTTTGCTTTTAAGATGTGTAGTGGTGCTCTTGAGTCATTCGTGCTGGAGTCACTATAGATAAGATATCAAAACTTACTGATTCAGTGACTCTTAACTCGTGCGAGTTCTAACTTGCGGATGGCTATGGACGAGCGTTCCTGTCGCCTTACAGTGACTTCTCTGCGATTACATAAAGCATGACAAAATGTTTCCTCCATTTGTTGCAGCTACAGATTTTAAAGCGATACCGTTAAAGGTCCCGATCACCGAAAGTCCGTCGCCACTGTCGCAATCGTGAGCTACAGGTTAGCCTTCCTTTGTAGCCGTATGGCTACGTTTGGGTGGACGTTATGAGTACTCACTTATTACGGACCTCTCTATGGTGCTGCAGCCTTCTTCAGAGGTTCCTTAGTTGATTGTTTTGCAGTTGTGTCGCCACAACGAGGCACCATCCTAACTACAGAGAGTTCAGTTGTTTCTATAAAAACTTCTGTTGTTATTATTATACAGGCTCCTCAAAATCTAGAAGTTTGTTGAGATGGCACAAAAACTTATGTTTTTGACGGGGTTGCAAAGCTGGCGATGTGTAACCAGACACAAAGTATGGCCCTGAACCCATGTTGTGCGTCAGGCTATGTACATGCCATGTTTACCAGCACAAATGGACTCGCGCGCATAATGCTCCGCACTTCCTCCGATGGCTGTAAAAAAATTGCAATTTATTTCTCTCCTGTACAGTAAAAAACCCTCTCTTCTTTTGGCACGCGAGCATGCGCCATTTTTTAAACGGTGAATTAACTAAGCAATTATATGAAGTCACCCCGCTGGGGTGGTGCAGTGATTACGGGGCTCGACCGCTGTGCCCAAGGATGCGGAATCCAATACAGGGCCTCGGCGGCCGCTTTTCGATGGAGGCGAAAAGCAAGGCGCCCGTGTGCTGTGCGATGTCAGTGCACGCTAAAGAACCCTAGCTGGTCGAAATTTCCGGACTCCTCCACTACGGCGTCTCTCATAGCCTGAGTCACTTTGGGACGTCAAACCCCAAAAACCAAACCAACGCAATTATATGAAGATAGATTTTTTAAACGGCAAGACAACTACACGTCACTCCACAGAGAAGATATTTGACACTGTGTCGCGAGTAATCCGGGATCTAGCAGAAACCGCGCTGGGGTTTCTCTAATTGCATGATCTTCGATGGTAATGATCGTCGCTGGCTATCGCGATGAATACTGTTGTTAGTGCTGGTGTGGACCGATAGCCCCGCGGCTATCGGTCCAAATATTCTTTATGTATTTCGTTTCCTACAAATAAAGATCACTTTGATTGATTGATAAAACTACATAGTTACGCTTACTTTGGACAGTATTATCAGTTGCTACGAGAATCATACGTGTGGATTTCGGAAATTCTTGAACTAGTCTTGACAGTTAAATCCGTCTTGAAGAGTGCGTTTATTTTACTTAGCTATACCTTACTGGATTGAAGTATACATTTGTTCTACTATTCTACTAAATTCTATATCTTCAATGCTTTTTGAGTATTTTGCCCCACGTGAACCTCCTCCCCCCCCCCCCCCCCCAACTACTCACTCACACACACACACTCTTCCGCATCCGAAATCTCGGATATCTTTCGGAAAAAAAGTTTCGCTCAGTACGCGAGTAAATACAGCTGTTATATGCTACACCATGGCTGAATCCTGGAATGGTTTCGGCTAAACTAATTCTCACTTCTTCTTGCGACACTGCGGAAGTTACGAGACTCCGGTTACGACCACGATGCAGCCTGCGGGCCTGTAAGGTTACCTACAGCAGGCAAGACAATTAGTATGCTTGCTTCGCGGGAGCCATATATGCTCTATTATATCGTGTCCATTCCATTGCGAGAAGAAGCGAGATGGAGCACAGCATCCGCCCCATCGGTACGGTTCAGAGCTCTCTCTTCAGAAGTACAGAATCACATATCGGAGCGGTGCAATGGGGGAAAAAGGTATGTCAGTAGCAATGACACAGCCCAAAGGTACACATTAAAAATCGGTTTTCAAGCATAACAAGCGAGCTTCTCTCCAATACAGGCTGAGATTTTGTTGCTCGAGTTCTACCGTTGTAGAAAGAAATGCACTTTGCTTTTTGGCGGATTAGAACGAAGTTGTATACAGAAGTTCTACTTGCGAATAGGATACTTTTTTTTCTAAAACGCCGTACTCGAAGTGCGCGCGGGATGAGAAGCGATGGCTTGAAGCGTTGGGGATGTACACTCACCGCGACGCGCAATGCGGAGTCAGTTGCCGCCGGTAGCGGAGTGTGTGCGGTCTACGCCTCGGCGTCTCTCTGCTTGCCGTCGTCTTCCGGCTTTGACGGGCGCGCGCTACGCAGTCCCCGGCGCGCACCGTTTCACCACCAGTCGAAACGCGGCGTCGTCTCTGCCACGTGACTCGGCTTATGCGCCGCCACACCGCGCACTCGACATCGGCGGCGGTGGCGAGGGTGTGGGGAGTCCTTTGTTTCCTGGATGGTTGCGTATACCTTCCTGAAATATTTCTGCGAACCACTTTCTCTGCGCGCTGACATTTCGCCATCGAACTATCTAGCTATTTATAAATAAATAAATAAATAAATAAATAAATAAATAAATAAATAAATAAATAAATAAATAAATAAATAAATAAATAAATAAATAAATAAATAAATAATGCTATATTTGACGTTCTCATTTATTATTTTTTCCACAGCGACACAAACCGCATAACATACAGCAAAACTGATGCACACTGAGGCAGTCGTATTTTCTCAGCTTTGTCCTGTAGTATTTGACTTCTAACAGTTTTTGAACCGTCTGTATTATCTGCAACGTAATTCCCATATTTTTGCATTAGTGCCAGGTATTCTTGGAATATGAGCTCATGTGGTGTGGGCATTTTACGAATTTGTGTCAGTGTGAGGTCAAACACTGCAGAGAGGCTGCACCACGGTTGGAGTAGAACACTTGACATTTAATTCAATAGGTACAGGTCCTAGCATTTTTCTTCGAAATGCAAGAGTAGCGGCTTCATTGCCTGGAGCTTGTTGCTGAAGGGAATTCGGGATGGGCATTCCGTGACTAAAGGGTAACATAGATGTTTTAGCTGAGAACAGATTTTTGAGGACGTATGTACAAGTTAGGACAGTTCTTCGATCTTCTAAGGCGCTGGCTATTAGGGTTATTCTGCATGCACCAGGTGATAACCGTGAACCAAGATTATGAATTGTATCTAGCCGTTTCATCTAGAGTGGTCTTGATGCATAGTATGCGGTTCACAGTATACTGTGCACATATAGTCGAACTTGGAGCGGACCAGAGAACGATAGATGTGTAACAGGCAAGCCCTGTCAGAACCCCAGTATTTCCCTGACAGGAATTCAACACAAATGGGGACTGGGGTACTTTTTTCCTTTAGGTTGCTTATATGTAAAAAAGTTAGTTTGTTATCAAAAGCGACAGCTAAAATTTGTTTTCTTGTTTAACGGGTGATGCAGTTTGGTCCAGGTACGATGTGGGATAAGCTTGTAAGCCTCGTTTCAGTAAGAACAGAACGACTACGTATTTATATGGGGAGAATTTGAATCGCATTTTTGTCCGCCTAAGTGGACAGCTTGTTTACAGTCATCTGCATTTGTCTCTCGCAGGTTGACACGCTGGAGGAATTGCATGCTATCTCGAGGTCATCTACATAAACAGAATACATTATGGAGCTCGGGATTATTTTACCTATGGAATTCATTTTTACGAAGAAATGTTACGTGCTAAATAAATAAATAAATGGAACATTCGAAAGATAGGAAGTTCGATATATTATAAGATTAATTAATCGCTGCGTAATTCTCAGCCAGACATCATCAGTTAATAATCACACAACCATCAAATCACTCACTCACTCACTCACTCACTCACTCACTCACTCACTCACTCACTCACTCACTCACTCACTCACTCACTCACTCACTCACTCACTCACTCACTCACTCACTCACTCACTCACTCACTCACTCACTCACTCACTCACTCACTCACTCACTCAATCAATTTATTAGTTCACAAAACAACTAATCAATCCAGTCAGTCGGTGAGAAGACCCCGCCGGGGTGGCGCAGTGGTTACGGCGCTCAACTACTGTTCCCAACGACGCGGGATCGAATCCCGGCCTCGGCGGCCGCTTTTCGATGGAGGCGAAAAGCAAGGCGCCCCTGTGCTGTGCGATGTCAGTGCACGTTAAAGAACCCCAGGTGGTCAAAATTTCCGGAGTCCTCCACTACGGCATCTCTCATAGCCCGAATTCGCTTTGGGACGTTAAACCCCACAAACCAAACCAAACCAAACCAAACCAGTCGGTGAGATGCTCGCAGCACCTGAGTCATTTCGTAGAACTCAGAGGAAGCTGTCCTTTTGGAGCAATGTTGGAAGAGATGCAGCCTTTTATTTATTTTTTTTCCAGTAAAAGTATAGGAACACGCGAAGCTGTAAGAGCGCTTTATCTTAACGTATCTGCCATAATCTACGCCGAAACGATCTGTAACACTGCAGTTAAATGCAAATAAGGAAGCACGCAGGCACACGCACAGGATAAAGGTTGCATTGTTTGTTTCAGAATGCCGTGCATAGTTGCTCGCCCCTATCGTGTGATGTCGCGCGTTCAAGATAAGCCGGTGTCGCGTCGTACGAGGTCGCCCAGCCGCATGACGCGAAGTCTGAGTCAATATGACATTTACTCTGAGCACCTTCTACAGAGACAACGGGACAATGGTTATAGCGAAGGAATCCCCCCATCTCCTTTGGATGTCTGTGTAGGGATCATAACGCTGCAGTCCACTCCTAACCAGGGTTTATTGAGCCGCGGCCGAAAAAAAAAAAAAAAAACATTTGAAGCTAGGTGACAGTTGGGGGAGGGGAGGAATGGCGGCTTGGAGAGCTGCTGTCGCAGCTGCAATCACAAACCAGGTTTCGGAACGATGCGTCCTTTGTACGTTCGGGTAAAAGCGACCGTTGTAAGTAATTTTTTCTGCAAACAAAGAAGTATGACAGCTACCAAGCCGCCCAGTGGGCTATATTTTGAGCTCTATGTCGTTTATTATACCGTCTGCGCAGCAACGTTCAATCTGAAGAGTGTGAAGAGTGTGTATATCACCGTTTTTTCATGCTCATTGCCTGCACTGTAGTGCCGTGAGCAATTCTAGTAGTTAGAGCCATTCTCATGCACTTGGAAATAAGAAGCTGCGTTGGAGCATGGTATCCTCGCTGGCGTAGCTTTTAACAATAACCACCTTGACAGCGATGAGAGCTTGCCCGACTACCACGTGGTCACCAGTTGCCACAGCGAGAGTATAGGCGCCTCTATCTACAATTCCTTCGACCCCCAAAAGAGTGCGGTCTGGAGGCTGGGCCAAACGAACTTGTCTATATCGTTCGTAATTGCGAATTGCACCTGCACTTAACTCACTGCACTCACTGCACTGCGTGCCATATGCGCCAGCTGCCGATTTCACTCCTATATTTGAGCTGCCCGCGTCTGCGGGCCATCGACCCCATCTTCAATCAATTTCGCTCTTCGTGCCGACCTATAGGGTGCCGAGGCGCCCTACGCTGACCCGATCAAGCAGCGATGATTGGTCACCGGGGCTAGGCTCGAGGTGAACGCCGGGGGGCCATGAACTGTTAGGAGTCGCATTTATTTTTCAGTTAATAAAATTTATTCCTCCTTCTCTTAAAAAAAAAAAAATACGTCGGTTAAGGCACATTTCAATACTGCGTGTTGTAACTTGTGACTATAGGATATGTTTGTTTGTTTTGTTTTGTGGGGTTTAACGTCCCAAAGTGACTCAGGCTATGAGAGACGCCGTAGTGGAGGACTCCGGAAATTTCGACCAGCTGGGGTTCTTTAACGTGCACTGACATCGCACAGCACACGGGCGCCTGGCTTTTCGCCTCCATCGAAAAGCGAATGCATGACTACGTGGCGCAGAACGGCATTATTTTCTTTGCTTTCCCGTATTGCGCGAACACGAATTTCAGTTTATTGAATTACTGAGAAAAACACTGAATGACATTATATGGCTTATAACTTCGCCGAAGTGAAGACAACCGAGACTCGGAAAAGGAAAGTACCGAAAAGAAGTCTGAAGTTCTGAGGTTTAATTGTACGTAAAAGGTTAACAAAACACGAATACAGAAGGAGGTCCCAAAGTCAAGGACTGTGGACGGGACCTCGGGAAAGCGGAAAGGAATGCAGGAAAGCGTCTGAAATCCGCCGTTAACGTCTATAGCTCTTTTGGGTTCGCAACAGAAGCCTTCAGCACATTAATTACTGTCTTTCAAGTAACCAAAGTCTGGGAACAAACATTTCCCACGACCTTAAGGATTCAAGTTGCTGATGTCAATATGAGAGCTTGGAGAAGGGGAGTGCCATTCTAAGCATTGCACTGGTGTGCCTGCGAATTCTGCGTAACATACTCTGCTGGGGTCCAATTGCCACATACCTTCCGTCTGGTGGTGGTAGTGGTTTATTATTAAATAATCAAAAGGAAGGAAAAGAGTGTTGCCGGCCACGGCAACTGCTGTCTAAAAAGTCTGAAGCACTTGAGCGGCAGCCGGCGGGGAAGAAAAGGAGATAGCGAGGGCAAGTACTGAGGGGAGCCATATGAAAAAAGGGCAGAGGGAACTTTGTACATTATTTACAAAATACAAACGGTCAACGGGTTCGCGTCGCTCGCGCGCAAGTGTCCGAGCACTGTCGGACCGCGAGGGCGCTGCGAGCAGTCGGGAAGGACGGCCGTGTGTTACATCGGCTCCGCCGAATTTATGCTCCTTTCCCGGACAAGGATTTCCAAAGCGCTTCAAAAGCAGCAGGACTTGTTCCCGGGCACTTCAGAACAACGAGGAGACCACCGTTTCTCAGGTGGGACCATTTTCAACGAGGATTTCAAGTTCAAGCGGATCGAGCGAGTAGCTAAGCCTAACAGATAGGCCTCGAGTCAGCTGCCCGCCGCGGCTCCGCGGGCAAACTCTGCCGCAAATCATGACAACCTTGACGGGGTACGACCCGGATGGAATGCGTATCGTCACCATTCCGCAGGCGAAAACGCCAGTTTTCGACAAAGTAACAGAAGCCAACATCCAACGCAAGATAGAAGAGTGGGAACGCGCATCAGCCCGTAACAACCGCTCGGCACGGCAGAAAGGACGAACGCCAGATGGCCACTTCACCGCCGCAGCTGATACGCCGCTGCAGGAGACGCCACGCACGCAAGTCAAGCGTTGGAAGCCTCCTCCGCAGCCGCGTCTCGACAAGCAAGATGCAGTCATCATAATCAAACCTAGAGGAACGCTGGATCTCAGCAAATTCAGGGGAAGCAACACTCTCGGAAGCTCCTTGCACATGGCAGCAGGCATTAATAACACATCAGCAGCGCTCAGCGTTTGGCCCATTTGGGAACAAAACATCATCGTCGTCGGCGTACGAGATGCCGAAATAATCAGAAAGATCCTCGCAATTCAAGAACTTAAACTAGGGGACACAGCACACGCAGTGTACTCCTACCTCCGGCCTTCTGACGACACATGTAAAGGAGTAATACAGGTGGACCCTAGGGTTTCCAACGAAGACATCACGGAAGCGCTTCGCTCCCCGGACGCACCAGTGGTGAGCGTGAGAAAACTAGGTTCCTCCAACAAAGCGGCCGTCACTTTCGAAGGAAGAAAGGTCCCTTTTCACGTCTTTTACTACGGAGAGGCGCTTCCCGTGCGCCTCTACAAGAAAACAACACCAGCCTGTTTGCTGTGCGGGAAACTTGGACACCGGGCGGATGTCTGCCCTTGCCCTGCGCAGTCACGATGTCCGCAGTGTGGCCAGGACGACATTCAAGAAGCCCATGACTGCCAACCCAAGTGCACAGTGTGCGAAGGCCCACATCCCATGGGGTCGAATCAATGCAAGTTCAAGTACCGAACATCACAACCAGCCAAATCCAAGACAGGTCAAGACAGTCACCAGTCCAGGGCCAAGTTTCGGGACCGGTCCAGCAGCAGAGGCACATCTAACAGCGGGGACCGACTGACCCAACGGGCCCAGTCCAACAGCAGCAACTCAGGACCACGCGGCTCCCGGTCATCAAGCAAAGGACGTGACACTAGCGACAAGGCGTCGCACCCCACCGGCAGTCGTCCAGCTGAGAAAACAACAGGACCCCATTACAAGGACCAGCGCAACGACGGCAAGGTGAGCTGGGCAGATGTAGCTGCCTCCTCCCCCGAAGCGTTGGCTTACAAACAACTTAAAGCAGAGATCGAGAAACTAAAGTCAGAAAATAGGAAATTAAAAGAGCAATTAGGCGTCGCAGCCAACCCGAAGAACACATTACCTCCATTGACACAACAGGCATGTCCGATGGAGGAGGACAAGGAAGAGGTACACCCTCCGTACCCACAGGAGCTAAATACTAGCACTATCGACAGGCAAACTGCACTAGAGACGCCACAGCAGGCGCCAATGCCGCAGGTACCACAACCGCAGGCAGCAGCACCGCAGGCACCCATGCCGCAATTTATTGAGAACACCGAAACACAGGACCGCATTACCCGCTTGGAAAACACAGTCCAAGATCTCATGGCCAATAAATTACAAATTATGATCGAGACGACAATCAAAAGCATGTTAGAATCAGTCATCAAGCCCATGATGGAAAAACTTGAACCAGTTCTAATCAGGATGCAAGCGCAGGAGATTAGAATTGACCGAAAAATTCAGGAATATTCGGATGTTTCTCACAACAAGGGCACAAAACTACAGGGCAAAATGGGAAATCGTCGCCTAGTCATCCCTGAACTTGATAAAGAACCTGAAGATACACCACAGGATCCGACACACATTTCTAATCCTCAACATGGCGCCACAACCAAGACCTAAACTCACCATCCTACAATGGAACTGCAGGGGACTAAAGCGCAAGAGGGAAACATTACAACAATACATAGACTCTTATTCTCATGCGCCGCAAATAATAGCCCTGCAAGAAGTAAATATGGAGGCTAAGATCAGAGGATACTCAACACATCAAACAAACCCCTCGACATGTATTTTGGTCCACAAATCATGCACAGCAACCACTGTAGACCTTGACCTACACAGCGACATTGAATATACCTTCATAAAGTTGCTACCACAACACCGTAACAGCAAGGGCACCTATATACTCAATATATATAGTCGCCCCAAACAGCGCCGCGCAGCCTTTGACGCTATCTTTATCAAAGCACTAAGAGAAGCTCACACAGCTCCCCTAGCTATAGTCGGCGACTTTAACGCTTCTAGCCCATTATGGGGATATCCAAAGGAAGACACTAAAGGCAGGAAACTAGCTTCCGCCATCGCTGACATGGCACTCACCTTACTTACTGACCCGCAGCATCCGACTCGAGTCGGTACCAGCATAACTCGGGATACCTCCCCCGACCTGACGCTCGTCCGCAACGCCCGCAACTATGAGTGGCTCAATACGGGAGAGACCTTAGGCAGCGATCACTACATGCTGCAGACCATCTTTGAAAGCAACAAGCACAGCAAACCTCGTGGGCAAGCCAGAATGACAGACTGGGAGAAATTCAGGAAGGATACTAAACTAGTTACATCGGAACAAATAACTAGTTACGAAGAGTGGGCGGCATCTATTCTCGACCTTAAAGAAAACCTCACAAAAACCCTTGCCACCACGGAGGACCACCCAGCTGTTGACAACCATCTTCTACACCTTTGGGAAGCTAGGCGTAGTCTCATAAAACGGTGGAAGAAACAAAGGCACAATCGAAAACTCAGAATTCGAATAGCGAAGCTAACTACTCAAGCAGACCAATACGCATGGGACCTCGCTCGCACCAATTGGCTAAAAAGGTGCGAATCCCTCAAAGGTCGCCTAGACAGCAAGACTACGTGGAACCTTCTCCGATGCCTAATTGATCCACCGAAATCGAAGAGTGAACAACGTAGAAATTTGCATCGAGCCTTACACAACTTTCAAGGCACGGATGATGAACTCATGGATGAACTCACGCGTCGCTATATCTGCACTTCGAGAGACGCAGAACCCTCAAATCCAGAATACCGGGGGGAACCGAACGAAGACCTAGATAAAGACTTCACTTTAGAAGAAATCATAGCAGCACTAGCAGATATGCGCCGAGGTACAGCCCCGGGACAAGACAAAATTACGGTCGGACTTCTAACCAACCTCGGCACGGAGGCACTGCAGCAACTTACGGATTACGTTAACGAATGCTGGCGCATCGGCACCATTCCACAGGCATGGAAAACAGCCAATGTACACTTTATCCCCAAACCCGGCAAGAAAATCAGCATTGAAAACCTACGCCCCATATCCCTCACGTCGTGCGCAGGCAAACTCATGGAAAAGGCAGTCCACGCACGTCTCTCCAACTATCTAGAGAACAACGAGCTACTGCCACACACGATGTTTGGATTCAGAGCACATCTGTCCACCCATGATGTGCTTCTGCAACTCAAACGCGAAGTCATTGATCCAGCACGCAGAAACAGTGACCGAGCACTTCTATCCCTCGACCTCAAAGGAGCGTTTGACAATGTCAAACATTCCACAATCCTCCAAAATCTCCAGACCACCAACTGTGGCCAGCGAGTCTACTCATACATCTATGATTTCCTTAAAGACAGAACAGTCAACATCAGCATCGGCACTAAACAAACAAAGCAAGTGAAGATGGGCACGAGAGGCACTCCGCAAGGGGCAGTATTATCCCCACTTCTGTTCAATATTGCACTCCGCAATCTTCCACCTCTTCTAAATCAGATACAGGGCATACGACACGCCCTGTACGCTGACGATATAACCATCTGGACAACTAGGGGTAGTATGGGAATGATGGAAGAACAACTACAAACAGCGGCAACAACAGTTCAGAATTATGCACGAGCGTGTGGACTAACCTGCTCTCCCGAAAAATGTGAACTCCTAGTCTTCCGCCAGCACAAAAATCAGGCCACGATCGACATCCACGTTGACAACTCACCCATAAAGGAAGTTCAGACCGTTAAGATACTGGGTCTATGCATCAATAACAAGGGCAACAACCACCTCGCCATCCAGAAACTCCGCCTCGTGAGCGAGCAAGTCGGCAGGATGATCGCCAGAATAACGACGCGGAAATCAGGGATGCGCGAAGAAGATACTCTCCGACTGGTGCAGGCCTTCGTCGTGAGCCGCATCGTCTATGCGGCACCCTACCTTCGTCTCAAGAAGTTTGACATCAAGAACCTCGACGTCATAATCAGAACAGCCTACAAGAAGGCCCTGGGCCTCCCTCTTACGACATCGACGGACCGGCTTTTACGACTGGGCGTCCACAACACGGTAGACGAGCTGATTGAGGCACACCTCACGGCGCAGGTGGTACGACTCTCCACGACTCTGACTGGCCGACAAGTCTTGAACGATTTGAACATCAATTGCCCCGAACAGCTAGACCCTAAAAGCGACATCCCAGCCTCATGGAGAGGACAATTCAAGGGAACTCCATTACCGAGGAATATGCACCCCGACTTTCACCAGCCAAGAAGACAAGCACGAGCGGAAGCTATAAAAAGGCACTACGGCGGGCGCGAGGGCGTGTTCTATGTCGATGCTGCGGGTCCTGAACAGGGAATGGCGGCCGTTGCGGTAGTACACCAAGATAAAACAGTGGATGGACTAATATTACACAGCCATGACACACTGGCCGCGGAGGAAGTGGCAATTGCCCTAGCTGCGACACACACTACCTCAGAATACATTCTTACAGATTCACAGACAGCATATCGCAATTACCTCAGGGGCAGGATTGCACCGCTAGCAGCTAAAATCCTGCAAGATAGTTACACCCGTGGCTACCAACCCATGGATAAACACTTAGTATGGGTACCAGGTCACCAGGGCATCCCAGGGAACGAGAGCGCACACGCCTCAGCCCGAGCATTTCTCCCCCGGGCACCCAATACGGATCTCGTGGAACCTCCTATCCCATTGCTAACTTACACCGAAATACTTCAGCACTTAAGATTATCTCGCCGGGTCTACCCTCCACCGGCAAAGACACTAGACAAAGGGGAGGAGATACACCTCCGCAAGCTACAGACCAACACTTTTAACAATCCACGCAGACTACACGCAATAGATCCAGAGTCATTTGACTCACAATGCAAATTCTGCGGGGAGAAGGCGGACCTATACCATATGGTGTGGGCATGCCAGCGAAATCAGACTGTCACTATTAATAACCAGCCAACGCAGGAGGGGTGGGAGGCAGCTCTGACCAGCTCGGACGCAAGGGTTCAAAAAGAACTCATCGGAAGAGCGCGGACAGCAGCCTACGCCAATGGGGTTCCGGACTGAGGACTCCAACCGCCGCTACAACCTCCTAATCATTTTCATTAAAATATTTTTACCACCACCGAGCACTGTCCACAAATGCCTGCGCGCGAGCGGCCACTGCAATTGTTTACAATATATAGGTATATAGTAGCATTGACATATATACGTAATAGCGCGCACGTAGCGTTCGGTATCACGATGGGCCTCAATCAGATTTTTCTCTTTCTTATACCCTTGTCACTCATCTTTCACTACTCTCTCGCTCCCACTTTTATACCCTTCTATCGCCCTTTCTATTCATTGTCACCGTCTGCTAACCCGACCCGCAGCATGGTTTGTAGATTGTTTACGAAGCAAACGGGCGTTTTGGTGTTATTATTAAGGCGAAAGCCTTTCTAGGCTCATAGAACGAAATCCCGTGCGCGAGGATTGTGCGCGAGATTCCGCGAGATTAGTTCCTGTCTGGCGTTCCTGTCATCTGCAATCCCACACTTGAACGCGCGCCAAGGAACGCCACGCGACAGGAGCGATGGCGTACCGCCCAAGCTCACATTTGTCGGAGAAAGTGTGACAGATACTGCGCTTTTACTTTCCTGTAAACCAATTACATTTATGTATAGCACTGCAACGAACGCAGATAAGAGCCAAACGATGAGAAACATGATAATATGAGAGGAAGTGTAGGCATTCGCCATTCTCCTCTTAATAGACATCTAGAGACCCTCACGAGAGCTACATTGGCACATTCTTGCCATTTCGCCGTGCCTGTCCAAGGAGCGAAGAAAAAGAACAACACGACGTGGGAGGCGGTACCTCAGATGGCCTTGGCGTGGCCGCATGTGTGTTTTAAAGCTATGTGAAGTGTCTATGACTCTCTTGTGCTGCAGATTACCGAAACTAAATCTGTATTTATGTCGTTCGGGGCTATCCGCTACTAGCCTCTGTGAGTATTGCAAAGAAATTGAATCCGTAGATCATTTTTTTCTCTTCTGCCGGAGGTTGGCATTTCTCCACAAAATTTACTTAGCAACTCCCCTTTCGAGATTAGGCCTTCCACTAACCATTCCAGTTCTCCTCTCCTTCGGAGCAAGCGTCAAGGGATATGCCTTAAAACCAGTTTGCAATTTTTTTCATGATTACATAATTTCAACAGGTAGATTCCTATGCTACGTACGATTTCATTACCTTTTCTTTTCCTTTTTATTTTTTCCAAATTCTAGTTAAAGATCCATATTTATCTGAATACTCCACTCCTTGAACATAAATATTTACAGTCTACAATGCACCCTGGTCAATGCCCCGCCGTGGGTATGTGCCATTTTGGCTCAGGTCATCATCATCATCATCATCTGGCGGCTGACACGGCCGATTACTAACTGGACGTAGGGCTTCCTGACATTACGTTTGGCAGGAGCTGTCAACTCGAGCCTCTCCTTTCATATGGGAGGGTGATATCACAATCAGCCTGGCAAGACCCTTGTATTCATGTTATCCCTAGAGCACGCAGGCACGTTCACACCGCTCGTTTAAAGCGGGGTTTCATATGTTGGCTGGTAGCTTACGCTATCGCGTCATCGCGAAGGTGGGAGTAAAAACAGAGAGAAAGAGGTGCCGTAGTGGAGGGCTTCAGACCACCGCTCGATAGAGGCTGTCGCCTCATCACACTTTAGTGGTCAAAAGTGCCCCCTATGGCATAAATAAAGCTGAAACTAGAGATTAAACTACAACGTGCAAAAGCCATGTCTTTACTTTCAAGCCAAACCTAAGGGTAGCCATGCAGATAGCTCTCGCGTAACTCCAGGTTTAACCACAAGCTAAACTATAGCTACTTTTTTATTTTTATATTGCGTAAGCAACCCCATCTCGGCAAAAACTGTCCGGCGGCATCGGCGTCGATGGTCTGTAGCCTCGCAGCCTCCAAAAATTAGGACAAACCTTCTGTCAGGTGGTAGTTGGCAGGTGGCATGGCCCGTCACTGATATAGGTCAGGGGCAATGGCGCACCGGTGCTAATTTCGCTCATGAAGTCGCCGGATGTGTGATTGGTCAGCGGTTTGTGTGACGTCACGAGATCACATGGTCACGTCATGACCCAGGTGGCGCAAACAATCGACTTAATATTGGTGGTATGTCGGCAATGCACTGGCTCTGTGTTGGTCTGGACATTGCATACACAGTAACAATATTGGGCAAATATATTGGGCTGCTAGGCACATGGTCGAGTTAGGAGCCGCCAACTCGCGCATCTTCTTTCATATGGAAGGATGAGATGAAACCCAGCACCACTCGTTTAAAACCGTGCCGCCTCAGAAAATCACTAGCATATATGCCTCTGAGAGATGGCATATCGGTGTGCCCACTTTTCTGAGCACAAGACTATGATGATACCATTCCGCTTTAAACGTTCACATGAAACAAATATCGGCGGCTACAGGACATCCTATATAAGGGCCATTTGTTTAACCTACACCAGCTACACCATCGTAGCAAAGCTCCTATACTTACGATGGATTTTTGCTGCACTGGTGCAGCTGGTGTAGGTTAAACAAATGGCCCTATAGTCTATAGTAACCTAAAAGCAACACGAAATAAACAATTCTGAGACGAACGTTGAAGCCTGTTTCATATACATATATAATATTTTGCATAGGCGATAATATAATCGTGTAGGATTCTGTAAAAAAAGCAACGCCATCGCAAATATTCCTCATGGGTCTCAGTGACCCTCTGTGCATTCTTTTGTTCTTTTTTGTTTTTGTTTTTCGGCTCATGCCTTTACGCGGCGCCTACTGAAGGCGCTGCCGCTCCATTTTTTGGGGCGAGGAATAAAAGACAACTCCGCGCGCTGCGAAACGAATGCTTTGACTAGGTGCGATGTGCCGCTTCCACCGCGGCGATGCCAACGCCTGGGCGAGCCACAACAGAGACGCGTGGGAGCCGCCTGAGCGACGCGAATCCTGATGTTGACACCTAAAACTTTTGCGTTCGGCCATTGACGTCTAACAGAGGACGGTGAGGACGTTTGGAAGAGAGCAGCGCTTTAAGTCTGGCTCCATCAGATGAGGATCTCGGAGAGGAAAATAAAGAGGGAGGCGGAGAGAGACAAGGCGGTCGACAGTAGTGGCCTGCTTTGCACATCGTTTTATACAGAGGGAAGAAATCATATTAGATGCTTCTTTTTTTTGTCAGTTATGATCAGAAGCCGGATTTTTAGGCACTAAAAATGCACGTTTTAGGCGCCAAAAATAGGCAGACAAAATTCAATTTTAGGCACCGAAAGGAGAAAAATGTGCACTAAAAGCTTTATCAAAAGTGAACATTATATAACATCTGAAGGTTGGCGCATAAAATCTGCCTAAAAAAAAAAAAAAAGGCAGGCTCATTGGTTTGGGAACTTAACAAACAGCGAACCTTAGAAATAGTTTTCTAAAGCTGTCCAGCGACATACCCTACAATTCGCAAAGCAAAGGGGGTGGTCGTTGTCTGGCGCATTAAATCTAAAATCTTAAATAAATCTTTGGGAATAGTATTACAAGCTTTTAAAAAATATTTGACGCGCCTAGAAGCAAACAATGAAATGGAAATCCAACTGTTGAAATTCTCTAGAAACAATAGGAGAAATAAATAAGGAAAGCACTCGGGGAAAGTGTAAAAGAATAGCGTTATGGCGGGTCGATTTTTGTGCAATGCATCAATTAGCCGCACCAAGCCGCAGCAAAAGGTATAAACGCCAACGAAACGCGACAGAAAACGCCATGACAAAGTGGCGGGATCGACGCGGAAAATGCAAACAACAGAACCCCAGCGCTCACCACGGATGACTGAGAACACAGGCGTGGGCACTCGTGTCCGTCGAGAGTGGCAGTGGCGGTGTGTCGCGGAATGAACGAAGCGGAATCTGGCTGCGGCTGTCCTTTTTGCGGCTGTCCTTTTTGTGGGCACAATGTTCGTACTTACATTTGTCGCATGGTTGTTTGCGCAGCTGCGTCCGAGAGCAAGCGATGTGAGGGAAACTAGGTATACCTTCCGCTTCCTCTCATGGCAGCGGTCTGTACAAGCCTGCTGTTGTAACAACGGAATAAATGCCCAAAGAAAAGTGACACCTGGCGAGATGGGAAAAAGAACAACGAAAGACAATAGGAAAAGCAAAAGCATCGCTCCAGAATACAGACTTAACGTATATAAAGAAAAATGGGATTACCTATTAAAGGTTGGGTTGAAGCAGCCAAAGCGTAACTTCGGTTTTGCTCATACTGTGTTGTGCGCGGGTTCTGATCGCAGGCTCCAAGCTTTGTGAGAAATGTACTATATAAGAAACAGGATGTCCTTGCCAGTGACGGTGTACGAGAAACTCAATTACCACTTGATCCTACTTTTCGCATGTCTGCATGACCTTTATTGCCGCAACTTCCACGTAAGTGTGCGCATGCCACTACTCTTTCCACAAGCGCTGCTTATAGGTTTGTTATTACTTTTCGCAAAATGGCAAAAGCTTACATTTATAATCTTTTGGAGATCTGACAATGGGGTAGTCGTCAAGCCAAGGGGCTTGACGACGGCAAGGACTTGAATTATACTTTTATTTCCAACGCTCTGGAAAAAAAAAAAAGAAATCAGGGGTGCGGACTAGCGGACTTCTTTACTGGAATTGAGTGACATGACGCTTTCAGGTTTATTTTTCAGAACTTCCTACATGCCATAGGATATGCGCTGATTAATGTAGGGCATTCAGGACAACACCGAAGCTCAAAACCCGCGGAAGACGCAGAGAAGCTTCATGCTTACCCTCGGGGTCTTTGTTAGCTTTAATGGGGCTGCAAGTACACTACTATACTTTTGGAAAACAAAACTCTATGACATGAAGTCCCTCAACAATTATGCGCATGCGCAGACAATAAATTCAAATCTTGTTTCGAATGAAGTTAAAAGCGCGGACGTTTAGAACAGTTGGTGAACGTACGTTTCAGGAAAAAAATCTTTTGAACAGAATCGATCTATCAAGAATAGAAAAATACAGACGAGGAAATCCAAAAAAAGATATTGCTTCTTGGCATTGCCATGTAGCGCAGAATTGAACGAGGAACAACGAAGAGAAGACTCTCTGAGGGGTGGAGCGCAGTTTGCCAGTTTTCACTGTGTCTGTCTTAGCGGTGTGTATGGGTGTGCGTGCACGCATGAGGGCGTAAACGAGTGGATTGCTTTCTTCGCTCTCTTTGTGAGCTTCCTATATTGTTATGCGAGTTTCTTTTCATCGTTCTTTCCCGTCTGGGACACCCACCTTGTGTCTAACCCCTACAAAGGGACTAGCCAACACTGTCATCATCATTATTATCATCATAAAGGATGACGAAATGCTGCTCGCGCCTCCACGTCTGTGCCGCTCCTGCTGCTGCCTCTGGGCTGATTACCCTGTCATAAAAGCTCCTTGCCTTCATATCTGGTTTTAAGTCAGCGAGTACATGGCAATATCAATAGATGGTTTGCTTCTTGTGCGAAAGTATTTATCCAGCAGCCATGTCCCGAGCAACAAAATTGTCATTGATCTTGTGGATCAGCCTAGCTGCCATAGCACAGTGTTATCCCGGCATGCTTTCATCAGCAGAGCTGAGGCGAAAAATAAATTACAGCTGATTTGCATAATTAATCAAATGCTTATCCCTGCTATATATATTTTACACTTTGTGATACTTTGTTTTCTATGAGCACACTCGGCACGTCTCCTCATTCTTTGTGCTTTTAGGTCCTTGCGCCGTTTAGCTGCAATATCAGAATCAGCAGAGTCGCGTTCCTGCTGTCTTCGTAACCGTTGTACTTCAGCACGTCGAGCACGTCAACGCCGCAACGCAACGCCTGCGCCGCAACGCAACAAGGACCTTCTTGCGAAAACGGACCGTTTTCATCGCTTGCGACGCGAAGCAAACGCGCGTCGCGGCCGCGTCCTCGTCCTCAGCTTTCCTTACACTATCATCAGTGGTTATTATTACAAATGAGCGAAAATAGGCACGATGTATTCATCCACCTATGGGGCTGAAACGTGGAGGCTAACCAAGAGAGTTCTACTTAAGTTGAGGGCAATGCAGAGGGCTATGGAACGAAAAATAGTAGGGGTCACGGTAAGAAATAGGAAGCGTGCAGAGTGAATCAGAGAAATAACTGGAGTTAATGACGTTAGTGGAAATCAGGAAGAAATGGGTATGGGCAGGGCATGCAGTGCGTAGGGAGGACAACCGATGGTCGCTTAGGGTAACAAATTTTATTCCAAGGGAAGGAAAGCGTAGCAGGGGGCGGCAGAAAGTTAGGTGGGCGGATGAGGTTAAGAAGTTCGCAGGGGTCAAGTGGATGCAGCTAGCACAGAACCGGGTTAAGTGGAGAAATATGGGAGAGGCCTTCGCCCTGCAGTGGGTATAGTCAGGCTGATGATGATGATGATGATTCATCCCTATTTGGAATGCACTGCTCTGCGTCTGAAAGGTCGGGGGGTGGGATCAAAGGGGGAGAGAAAGAGATTTGAGGAGAATGTAGGACATGCGCAGAACAGATGCTCCAGAGTTTCGGCATCAACACATTCCGAGCAGTGAAAGAAGGTCTCCAAGACAAAGAAAAGTAACCCAAGAGCAGGGAAATCCGCTTGAAGGTGAGCGCCAATTAAGGCGAGGAGGTAAGCACAAGCTGCTTCATGACGGGGCGAGCGGCTCGGAGCCGAGGCCCGGGGAGCACAGCGCGTGCACGTCTGCTGGCCGTGAATGCTGAGAAGTGACTGATGCGAGGGGAGAGATGCCGAAGTTGAGGGCTTTAAAGTTGAGGACGCACGAGCGAAACACGACTGCTCAGTCCAGAGTAACACACGCTTGTACAACATTGCCCAGTGAAGGCCGGGACGTTCGCAACTGTTACACGCTCCACTCTCTCACTGGTTGAATCTGTGCGGCCGCTCCGCCCCCTCACTGTTAAGTCGCGTAATGCGGGCGTAGCCACCTTCTCTTTCCCTTCATGCTCGCGGCGAGACGGACAGAGAGAGAGAGAGAGAGCAGCTTCTGCTGCAGATACGCGGCCGCTCTGCCTCCTCAATGCCGAGCCGCGCGACGCGCGCGTCGCCAATTTCTCTTTCTCCACTTCAAGTTCACAAAGAGAGAGCGAGAGAGAGAGAGAGAGGCTTCGGACAGACATCGGCGAAATCAACGATTGCGGCTAGTAGTGCTACGCACTAAAAGCCTTCAGAGATCAGTGGATTTGAACTCAGGAATTCCTTACGAGAAGCAAGGATGGAACGATGGAGCTGTCGCCGCTTCATTTTTATTGCTTCTTTAGACAACAACACACAAATACAGATCAATATGTAAAATGCATCGGCGTCACAAAAGAAAGCAGACATGGTTGCATTAAAATTGCATTAAAAAAGGAGGTTCGTTTTGGGCTCGACGCATTTCCCTAAAGAACGAAACGCTTTCAATGGAGTTTTCATGTGCCGGACGCACATTGACATCCAGATGACGTACATCAATTTTCGCCTCGCACGAACTGTGAAGGCCCGGGACCATAAACATATACAGCGGTATACCTTCGTCACTTTCAACCGGGAGGTACCGATCTCCATACGAGACGTCATGAAAAATTCTTTTTTTGATAGTAAGCTGTAGAATATTCCAAATGAAATGAGGCCTCCCTAAATTCAGTGAAGACATGTTCAATTGTTCCTTTTTTTACACAACGAGTCGTCGTCAACGGTAGGGATATCCTAACAGGAAGTGTGTTAGAATGCCACTGGAAGAAAAAAATGTTTTAACACTAGACCTTCAAGGCGCCCTTTCGACTCCAGTACATAGGTTCCTGGGCCTCCACCATTCACCATCCTATACAGAGGCATAAATTTCTCCTAACAATGAAGTACTGCTGGAATTGATAGTATCTACATTCAGTTACCTTCATCACTTTCAACCGGCTAAAAATAAAAGAAAAGACTATAAGAACTATAATAGCTTAAAAGAAAAGTCAGCAGCCTGATGTAGGTACCTCCGCAGCCTATTAACCCGCATGTTAAACTTTCTCTCGCTTTGTGCACGGCACGTCGCCATCTTTATCAACTTTCATCTGTGGGCAAAAGCTTTCGCATGTCCTACTCGGTCTACGTATGAAAACCATACCATTTTTTATTTTTATGTTTTTTGAAATTGTTCTCCTGGAGGGAACGAACATGGGGGCTAGAATAGCGCCGTTTCCATTGTATTTGCTCTGAATACTGCGGCTTATTGAATGTGAAGTGCTGTTTTTTATTTGTCTTAATTGCTCTTGCAGGTACATAATTTTATTTCACACATGGCGAAGTCTGTTTCCTTCTCCAAATTCATAAAAATCATCAATGTCTTTCTGGTAAAAGCTCTGCAGCGGCTATCTGCAGAGCTTAAGTGTCGGTGTCACAAGTCCCGTGTCCGGCATCCACTCCTCCGCGCACAGTTTAACCTTGACGGGAACTTCAGCCTTTCGCAGGTCGCTGGAACGCGCGTACGCTAGGATGAACTTCGTGGCTGCCTTGGACACATCAGGATCATCACACAGTTCCTTAATTGAAACGGTGGCTTGTCCTTTACCAATTTCGTTGGCCAGATGCTGAAGCTGATCGTAGTTGGGCGTTACGAAGGCGACGAGGTGCGTGTGAAAACTGTCACCGTACACAAACGCGTTGTCCACAGGAGGGCACGACTTGAGCACGCATTCGACCCGACTGAGCGCAACATACTCGCCGGACTGAAGCTTGATCAGATCCTTCTTGCGGTCGATGATCTTGAGCGTACCATCGGGAAAGATCTCACCGATGTCCCCGGTGTAGAACCAGCGTACGCCGCCTTCCTCACGGAAAGACTGCTTCGTCAGTTCCTCGTTCTTGAAGTAACCTTTTACGATGCATTCACCTCCCACGATGATCTCTCCACGAGGATGTGGCTTGTCCGAGGTGCGGTAGTTGCCCTCTGGCCAGTCGACAAGCCGGAGGTAGCATCCGTGAAGTGGCGCTCCAACGCGTCCCTCACTGGTGTCCTCGGGGTTCATGATGGTGGCCAGGCAGCTAGTCTCGGTCAGACCATACCCTTCTACTACGTGGCACTTACCCAGGCACGCCCTCAAGAAGCGGCGTGTGTGGCTGGAGAGAGGTGCTGAACCACTGAAGATTACTTTTGCTTGGCCTCCCAGTACGAGGCGTGTCTTGTTGAAAAGCATGCAATTGAGGAGAGGTGTGTCGAAGCCGTGTTTCAACCAGAAGCTTTTGTACTGGACAGCATACTCTAACAGGGCTTTGTGGAGGGGACCTCTGGTAGTTGCTTTCTCAGAGATTGCTTTTCGGATTCGGTCACCGACAAGGGGAACGCATATCATGATAGTCGGCTTGAGAAGAGGGGCGTCTCCTCGGCAGCCCGGGGCGACGGCTCCAGACTTGTCGGTGAGAGTGAGTGGAGAAGAATATCCTACACGGGCGCCGACGCTGAGCATCACCAGCTCAAAAGAGAGCTCGAACATGTGCGCCAGCGGCAGATAGGCGACGTACGTATCCTCGCAGCTGGCGGCCCCAAATCTCTGACAATGGCTACCGAAACCTCTTATCGTCGTCATGAGGTTCCTGTGTGTGATCATGATGCCTTTCGGAATGCCCGTAGAACCGCTGGTAAACATTATGATGGCGACATCTTCAGGCGTAGGTGTACAGTCTGGCACGGGCAACTCGAGTTTTCGCCGTTCAAGGCTGGAGAACGGCACGACCTGCGGTATAAAATACGAAGTGTTCTACATAATCGACGGAGTGCACGTGTACCTTCATTGTTGTCCGCATTCCTTTCAAGAAAGCGTCATCTATGCTGCTTAGAATGGCCTTTTTTTTTTCTCTCCTCTCTGCTCGGAGATTTGCAGGAGCAGGCCTGTTGTTACATACGCAGGACGCCTTATGCCCAGCAACATATGCGTATCTATGCTGTGCCTCTTAAGCGAACTTATAAACTCGTATATAGGATATAAATCCATATATACACTTACATAGATTGCAACAACGCGTTTGATTCGTTCGAAAGCTGAGCAGTAAATGTAGTGCAAGATATCTAATGTGGCTGTACAGCAGCCATAGCCGTCCTTAAAGAAATTAATAAAATACCAACATGGAAGGGTGTTAAACAAAGAGACATGATCTCTCTACGGATATTTACCGCTTGCTTACTAGAAGTATTCAGAGAGATGGTTTTGAAACAGTTAGGGATAAGGGTTAATGGAGTATATCCCAGTAATTTGAGGTTCGTTGATTCCATCTTTCTAAGTAACTCAAGGGACGACTTGCAAGTGATGATCAGTAGGAGCATAGAAGCAGGCAAAGCAAAGCAGTACATGTCTGAAAATTAATGTGCAGAAAAAAAGAGCTGAAATATTGATGCAGATATTCACCGCTTGCTGTGGATTTTCCCGGCGCTGAAGCCAACGAGGATTAAGCACCTGGCAGCAGCGGGGCCCTCTCTGAACATCCAGTCCTTACATATTTCTTGGAGGCGGGGGCCACATCACCGCTCCCTCCTACCCTGTCTTTTTCATTCATTTGATATTAATCCCCTTTTTTCGAAGTCACTTTATGCTTTCATGCAATAAATAACGTTATAAAAAGTAATATACAGCAGCTTCTGAAGGGAACAGCAGTTTACTTTGGGTAGCGAGCCGCTGGAAGTGGTAAGAAATTCGTCTACTTAGGAGCGGTAGTCAATTGTACCCCATATCCGCATCACGAAACTGAAACAACTAGAATAAGAGTGAGGTTGAGCGCATTTGGCAGGAATTCTCAGATCAGGAATGGCAGTTCACGAGTATCCCACAAAAGGAAAGTATATAACAACTGTAATCTACAGGTACTTACCTATATGGGTCAGAAAGGTGGAGGCTAACGAAAAGAAATCAACTTAAATTGTGGACAACGCAGAAAACTAAGAAAAGTGATGGGTATAACTTTAATAGATGGCAGGTGCTGTCAGGGAACAAACGCGAGTTACTGAAACTCCATTCGAAATCAAGAAGAAAAGGGCATGAGAGAGAAAGAAAGAGAGATAGAGAGGGAAGGAGGGAGGGAGGGAGGGAGGGAGGGAGGGAGGGGCGAGCGAGGGAGGGAGCCCTTTAACAAAAAGCAGATAATTTAGATGGTGTTCAGAATTCGTTGACATGCAACTGTGCGTAGAAAAAAAAAATTAGAGAGAGAAAGGGAGAGGGAGAGAGAGGTGTGGAAAAAAAAAAAATAAAAGTAAGGGGAGATGGAATGCGGCCACTAAATGTGCAATAACGTGTAATTGCCAATTGTAATGTTAAACCGAGAAGTGATGAGATGCATAGTCCAGTAAATGGGCTTACAAAGTTCGCAGCGTGAAAAATGCTGAGGGTGACATGCAAGGCCAAATTATAGCTTGCGAAGATGTCCTATGTCTTTTATATACGCAGACAGAAAGTTCATGGCATGCCTCGGTTGCCTAGGGAAGGCCAAGAAGCCTAAAACACTCCACTAAACATTACATGGAGAAGCTCTCCCTACTGCCTCTACTACGGCTCCTCTTTCTCTCTTTCCACTTTCACTCCCACTTTCCTCCCTTCCCTTACGGCGCGGTTTAGGAGTCCACAGAAAACAAGTACGTGAGACAGTTGCCGCGCCTTTTCCCTTCCTATAAATCAATCAATCAGTTTACTGCCTCCAACGCTGGCATGTCATGTAATGCGAAGGCAAATTTCCGATGGTACCTTATAAAGGAGACCGACTGGATTCCAAGAGGGGCCAGGGGTAGCATTCCAGAGATTAGATGGCAACAGTCCGAATTCAGAAGCGGAATGAAATGATATGGGACAGGTCTTTGCCGTGCAGGGGGTGTGTTGGCTTCTTTGTATGTGTGTCATAATGAGCTTCACATTTTGACTTGAGTGAAACAGCGCGAAAGAAGCCCGAAGGCGAAGCGAAGAAGGGAACGGAAACAGCGCTCTTTCCTGTCCCTTCTTCGCTTCGCCTTCGGGCTTCTTTCGCGCTGTTTCACTCAAGTCACAATGAACCACCTAGCCCAGCAAAAAGTTCAGCTTCACATTTATCTGCCATTATGCATTCGACAGCTTAATAGGGGCATATATTTTGGCAGGAGGTGTATATATAGCATAAGCAGATTTGCGAACAGCTCCCGTGAATCATGTTTCATGAGACGCTCGTGGTAATATATGACGGCCGCCGTTATGGAAGTCTCAATGTTAGGTTACACGGAATATAAATTATCCGCGAAAGTATAGAAGGCTGAACGGCCGTTTTCGTAGCTTATTTCGTAGAGTATTATATGCAAAATTCAGAGGTCATGAGATGAATCCAACAGGAGGCATGTGGTTGTGTTCCTTTAATTTTTAATTGGTAATATTTATTTCGGATAATTATTTTAGAATTACATTCCCGTTAATAAACATCACACATAATAAAAAGGAACAAAGGATCTCCCATGCTTTCCTTGGTATCAGCCACTGTTATATATATATATATATATATATATATATATATATATATATATATATATATATATATATATATATATATATATATATATATATATATATATATATATACACACAAACGTTCACAAAGGGATGTGAAGCCAACAGTGGCTGATACCAAGGATATATATATATATATAAGCTCGCTTGCCAGATTGAATGCGCTTTGCATTGTGATAAATGAGTAAGAGTACGAAACGCGTGAAAAAAAGATCGCGAAAACTGAGAAAAAGAAATTTGATCGCTGCTGTCACATGCAGTCGAGCAAATCATGGCGTGCTAACTCTGACTCTGCAAGAATGCAAACAAAAAAAAACAGCCTTTTCTGAAACACTAATGACGAAACATCAGCGGTATTCATGCAGTACAACACTGCCCTCTGTAGCGTATTCTAAGAATTTTGCCTCAGCCTTCATCCTTCAGCCATGCCCAACGCCATTTTTTTTCCCCGGACAAATTACGCCGATAGCTTTGAATTAATTTGAAGAGCATGCTTACCTGACATCCATGCACTAGTGATGCTGAGGGCTTTGAGACAGTACTCTCCATGTAGACTATGTACTTCAGCGATGGCATCTTGTCAATGACTTTCAGCAACCGCGGTAGAAGGTCTGCGGAAGTGACCAGGTGCGTCACTTCCGTCTCGTTGATGGCGCTTACAATACCGTCGTTACTGAGGGTCGAGTCAACACCTCCTAAACTGTCTAGGAGGTGTTGGTCGAGTACAGCGTCACCAGGGGAATGTTGGCCCGGAAGCAGGCTTGCGCCGTCAGCATCCACTCGACTCTCGTCTCGGCCAGGATGGCCAAGTTGTGGCGAGGCCTAGCCCCCATGGACAGCAGGCCGCGAACAGTGAGGTCAATCTTGCGGTCTACCTCTTCGTACGTTAGCCACTCGTAGTCTCCCAAGATGAGCTTCTTTAAGGATTTCCCATTTGACTGCTTCTCTTCGGTGCAACTTAAGAATGGTCGCGTGCCAAGGGCAGGCCGGCGAGGGTGTCGGCGAATGGTCCTGCGAAGCATTTCGTCGAGGGTCTCGACGCCTTTCAAGCATTGAAACTGTCCATCTTGTAGCCTTTTGTATGGAAAGGACGGGTCGCCATCGACGATGGGTTTGGCGAAGCAAATACTCTTTTTCTTCCAGTAAACCCAAGGCCTCTGAAATATGACGTAGACTGGCAGCGTGATGACGTCGTAAGCGGTCATAAGGAATTTGATGACGCCCAGGACGAATGCATCGATTACGAAAGAGAGCACAGTTGCGCGGCGGGCTGTCATCGTAGTGTACCAGCAGTTACAGAAGGAAGAAAGGGCGCCAAGACCCGCGTAAGCCCTAATTTCGTGCAGGCTTACGAGCGAAAAAGCACTCTCAAGCGCTTAGTATTCCTTCCAAATGCAATGCATATATGGGACCTTCCAGTGGTAATGCTGACCAGAGCTGATGTGGTCGTTCCGCCTTGGGACTGTTATGCCGGACGCGGTTGGCTTTGTCTTCCTCCGTAGGGCTTCAACCTGGATAGAGAAATATAGGTACATGTATTTACCAGCAGTGCTGAAATTGGCGGCCGAGTGGAAGTGCTGCGGAGTGACAAGGAGTAGAAGCATTACGAAACACTCGCGACCACGAGCGACGTCTTCTCGATGGTATTTCTACCGAGTGGTGCATTACAAAAAGAAGGGAGCTGGTGCAAAGAAGGGGAATTTTATTGGAGAGTTACCTTTTGCAAAAGGAACTTACAGAATATCCGAAACCAGCCTTGGTCTGAAATGGCAATATATTTCCGAAGCGTGTTAAAAAAGTAAGTAATGCCTCTCGTTTTTTCTTTTTTTTTTTTTGCGATGTCAGCGCACGTTAAAGATCCCCAGGTGGTCGAAATTACTCCGTAGCCCTCCACTACGGCTCCCCTTTCTCTCTTTCCACTTTCACTCCCACCTTCATCCCTTCCCTTACGGCGCGGTTCAGGTGTCCACATAGCAAGTGTGACAGATACTGCGCCTTTCCCTTCCTGTGAACCAATTATTGTATTATTGTTTTTTTTTTTTCGAGAACTGTGAAATGAAAGCTTACGGAGTTCACAGGCAATACAGGCATATATTTGCTGGACTTATACTATACGTTTTTCTGTCATCTCGGTCAATTCATATGGCTTTGCGCCTCTGATGAACAACGCTGCCGTCGCCTAATAGAAGCATGATGCTGAAAAATAAAATAAAACTACGCCACAATTCAAACCACTTCATTCCCCGAGTTAGTCACTTCGGGATCCTGAAAGTTATCTCCCACTAAAATCTGGTCTAAACCTCTGCCTTTTTTCTGGAAGTTACCAAACTACAACTTTGCCTCTTAACGGGGTGACCAGCTGTCGACTTAGCCTTGTAACTTTTATCTCTTCACACTGTGTCTTGAGAGTTTTTGGATAGTTTGCATGCATTCTGCGGATGGAGCAATAGTCTGCGCAGCCTCGATTGCAGGCAATAGCGAATTGCCGGATTTTAATACGTGTCCTCGTCACGAAGGTGCACTCACGAAACGAGCTTGATATATGAGCTATTCTCGCCGAGAAAGGACTCCTGGCTCTGATATGGCGGACGCAGCCATAACAAGAGATGGGGAGAACGAAACAGGCTTATGCAAGAGCAGAACCGGAGAGGGCGGGCCTGAGTGATGATTTCCTGGCGTACCATTCCGCACTGGGAAAAGGGGATGACGGCAGAAAGACAAGAGTGTTGGTGGCGAAGGGTGCAGAAGTGCAATATGTGTAGCACATGACTGATTTACACGTTTGTCTGATCACTGTCGTGGGTCAAGAGCGTAACGCCCGACTGCCTGAAGAGATTTTGAAGACTATACAGCCGAGGCTCCCATGCATTAGGTCCCCCTGATAATGGCTTGATGACGAAACACCTCACGGAAGTAGCTAACACCTGCTTTTTGCGACAACCCTCTTCACATTCTATTTTTTTAACCAGAAATAAATTCTTTCGCTATTTCTGAAGACATGTTGATGTTTGTAGAGCAACAAAATGTCACATATTGCAGAGGAAGTTGCAAAAATGTTTGCCCTCTCTTCAGGTCGGACTTAGCGACGTCTGCCTGTATACAACAAGATGGAGTACACAATTCCCGTCTCATAGCGAACTACGGTGTCTACTAGTTTGTGGACTCCATTCAAAGGAAGAAAAACAAAACAACTGTGTTGACGCATGGCCGTTTACTTTCACAATCTACCGATGATGGCGACACCTGAGTTTAATTTTGAAGCGAAAACTTCATCACGTCCTGTATCAGCCAAGATCAAGATGTTCAGCCGCTTGGCTTTCAAAAATGTGGTGTGACATTGACCTGATTAAGTGTAGGCGTCCACCCTTCAATGGTGTCCACCCTTCAATGGTGTCCACCCAAAAGTATGCTGTACCTTCCACCCGAAAATAAATTTTTCGCAATTCGGGTGCCAACCAAGGCCCTCTACATTAAAGGCGAGCAGGCAACGAAGGGTGGTAAGTACCAAACGTGCCAGAAAGGATCACTTATAGTGAATGCGTTGTGATGCGTACGGCTGACTAATGTGCGTTTTGGATGTATACGGATAATACAGTAACAATGATTTAAGATATGTTATATCAACAAGAAAAATGCGGAGGAGGAGCAGAAGAAAACAGCTTTATTTATCGCACTATTAGGCGTTAGATGATAACCAAGCCTGCCACGTTAGAGGAGGAGGGTATGGAAAGTGAAGTGACTTAATTGCAACAGGGCAGGAAAATATGCAGTGTTCTAAGTTTGCATAGTGTTCAGAACGATTCGGGCATGTGGGAGAACGTCTGGTGCGGAATCCTCGGAATAAAAAGGCGACCGAAGCTCAATCATCCTTCTTTTTTAATCTCAGGGAGTATATGGGAAGAGGATTCTTGTACAGGTTCGAGTGAAGTGACTTTTCTCAATGCCAAAAATGCCTCCAGAAGGGGCATCTGAGACATTTCTGGCCGGCTATGAATTCAGGGCTGTCAGCAGCTGGCATGGTAGCAGCTGTTCGCGCCAAAGAGGGTACCGCTTCCATATAGTGACTGTGTTCTTAGCTAGCGAACCTTAAAGAACCCCAGGTGGTCGAAATTTCCGGAGTCCTCCGCTACGGCGTCTCTCATAGCCTGAGTCGCTTTGGGACGTTAAACCCCACAAACCAAACCAAACCATAAGTCACATCTGCACACAGCTGAGCTGTAACATTTTATGAAGTTTTATTTGCGCAGCATGAAATTAATGTAAGCAATAGAGGGCGCGCGCGCACGCACGCACGCACGCACGCGCACACACACACACACACACACACACACACGCACACACACACGCGCACACACACACACACACACACACACACACACACACACACACACACACACACACACACACACACACACACACACACACACACACACACACACACACACACACACACACACACACACACACACACACACACACACACACACACACACACACACACACACACACACACACACACACACACACACACACACACACACACACACACACACACACACACACACACACACACACACACACACACACACACACACACACACACACACACACACACACACACACACACACACACACACACACACACACACACACACACACACACACACACACACACACACACACACACACACACACACACACACACACACACACACACACACACACACACACACACACACACACACACACACACACACACACACACACACACACACACACACACACACACACACACACACACACACACACACACACACACACACACACACACACACACACACACACACACACACACACACACACACACACACACACACACACACACACACACACACACACACACACACACACACACACACACACACACACACACACACACACACACACACACACACACACACACACACACACACACACACACACACACACACACACACACACACACACACACACACACACACACACACACACACACACACACACACACACACACACACACACACACACACACACACACACACACACACACACACACACACACACACACACACACACACACACACACACACACACACACACACACACACACACACACACACACACACACACACACACACACACACACACACACACACACACACACACACACACACACACACACACACACACACACACACACACACACACACACACACACACACACACACACACACACACACACACACACACACACACACACACACACACACACACACACACACACACACACACACACACACACACACACACACACACACACACACACACACACACACACACACACACACACACACACACACACACACACACACACACACACACACACACACACACACACACACACACACACACACACACACACACACACACACACACACACACACACACACAGTGCGCTGCGTGTGTGTCCTCTATCTTCGTCCTCATCCTTCGCGCTGTTTAGATTTTCATCATGTACTTTTTGCTGTTCACTAACTGCCCCGTTGCGCTGCCGCAGTGGTTAAGATGCCCGAATACTGTACCGGAGTACCTGGGTTAAAATCCGACCACCAATGGTTGAGTTTCGATGGAGGTAAACCGGAGAGGCGTCAGTGTGCTGCGCGCTGTCAGCGCACGTTAAAGATACCCAAGTGGTCGAAATTACTTTGTAGCTGTCCACTACGGCACCTCTTCCTCTCTTTATAATTTCACTTCCACCTTCCTCCCTTCCCTTATGGCGTGGTTCAGGTGTCCACAGAACATGTGTGACAGATACTGCGCCTTTCCTTTCCTGTGAACTATATATTCACTAACACATTATCTTGCTCGTTAGCTTTTACTTTCTTCTTCATGACCCCTCAAAGGAACTGACACACTTTCAAAAACAAGCATCTTTGAAAACTCAAATGCAATGACAATTTTTCCAAGGTCGCCATGTATCTCTTGGTTAGGCTGGGAACCGGTCCAGGAACTTGTTTACGCAAAGGGAGCTTTTATCGCATGTGAGCTTTCGTTTATAGTTTTGTAGAGCGAAAGAGTTGGCGTTCAAGCTTTTACGTGACGAGATTGATTATGGCAGTTAGATGTTCATTCTTTGCCAGATAAGTGCGGGGAGCGAAATTTGCAGCAAAGCGCTAGTGGATCATAGGCCTTACGGCTAAAGCTTTCTGAGATGACACTTTTTTTTTTTTTCTGGTTGGAAAATGCTGACCCTAAGGGAGCTGTTCGATTCTGGTCGACATTTTGCTTTCCAGAGAAGGCGCTTTTCTTTCTTCAGAGACACTTAATAATGCTGCTTGGTTGAAGTTGCTGCCCTGTGGTGCCATTACAATCCTGCAGAACAATTTCATTTCACTTGCCGGCTGTCTCCAGTCAGACCGCCTGGCAACTGTGGAACGTATTTTCTGATTAGTCGAGATGCTTATGATGCCATAACGTCATGGAACCTAATCTAGGTCTCATTGGTCTGTGTGGGTATGTGCCTTCACAAGGCCACGCGACCTCTCTCGAGCAATCAAGGAATTTCGTGCCATAAGCCACCGGCTTTTTCTCGTAATGTGAACAATAATGCTACTGCATGAATATGTGGGTGGTCTGGCCAAGAGCACTGCACATAGGAAGCAGATTTTTTTTATCAGTATATTTACGCGCCTGGATATCGCCACTTGTTCAAGAGAGCTATTATTCTCATTAAAAACTACTAGTTCTGTCTCTACTTATCCAAAGGGTTGCTCGCTTTCGTTTACTCCGAAATTATCTGCAGTTATATTCCACCTGTGTGCTTAAAGGCGAGACTACTGTTGATTTCCACCCAGCCCAACAATACATAAACAGAGCGAAATACTTTGTTGAATAATTTTTCATGTCGAAAGCATGGTCCCTAACATTATTAAATGCCATAAGAGCAAATATTTTCAATTTTTAAAGGATCATCTATAAGTTGAAGAATTAAAAGTAAAATTTGGTTGTTTACTGCACTTCCTAAAAAAAAAAAAAAAACTTTTGTCTGTTTTGTCTGCTCTGGGTATTGCTTGACAGTACATGAATAGGTTTGTTCTCCTTCTAATCAAATTACAAGAGTTCAACGCTGCTAAACCAAATAAAAATTACAAGAGTTCAACGCTGCTGAACCAAATATTGAGCGAAAGCATTACCTGTGGATGACCGAGAGTTATTCTCTTTTTCTTCTTCCTCAGCCCACATATAAAGCCCCGCTTTAAACAAGCCATATGAACGTGCCTTAGTAGCCTATAGGGGTAACGTGAATACCAGGGTCCCAGCAGGCTGATTCTGTCTTAACCGTCCCATGTGAAATGAGAGACCCAACTGAGCCGCGGCTCCGACCGCGCCACGCCGACCGCTTGAATTGGGAGCCCATCTCTTGCTTTTGTGTCACGTGGGGTGTGACGTCACAGCGTCACGTGGTTAAACGTGGCTACCACCACGCCCACCGCTTGAGTTGGTAGCCCAGCTCTCAACCTTGTGTCACGTGGGATGTGACGTCACAGCGTCACGTGGGTAATACGTACGTGGCTACCGCTGCGCTACGCTGAAGGCTCGAAACCTAGAGTAGGATTGCTTTCGCAATAAAGATATCTTTACCGACCCTATTCTGCTCAAAAGAATGACTGGGAACTTTCATACGATAGAATCAGAGACCACATTCTAAGAAATATGGGTGGGTCTCCCGAATTCCCTTGTTCGGCAGAGGCCAGCTGACATTGGGACGTAATGAACTATTGACCAGTATGCGCCCAGCTATCCCGTAACAAGTCAGCTGACTTGATCTCTCAGCAACTATTGGTCGGCGAGGTGAGTGACTGTACGAGACCACGTGACGTCATCAATTTGTCGACCAAGCAGGAAATTCGATCACTGAGTTGGCAGTATGCTCCAGCGGGTGGCCAAAGCACCTGCAAAAAAAAGTCACAACGAGTACACCGAGTCGCAGTAAAATAAACCTACAGCAGCAACATTAATTCGAATGCTGTTTCATTCCACTCTTGAGATCACTTAGGCGTGCTCATAATTGTCTATTTGACGCTGTTAAAAAAATGGCAGTGCGTTTATTAAGGTCCTGACCCACCTTATGAACTTCTATACCGCCATTCACAACCGGTGCAGTTCACTCAGCAATGAGCATCAAGGAAGGGAGGACCTTCCCACTCAGACCGAGCGAGGATAGCCGCGCTGTGGAGACTGAGTCAGATGGGCGATCGTGACAAACCCACAACCCGCTGCTCAGCGCCCAACTGCGCAACCTCTCCAGAAGCTTGGGAACTGCGCTCTGCCACCGACAATTCCCGCCTCATTCTGTGACACGGACGAAGGTCTGCTCCGGTCACCTGTACTGCCCCAACGCCCTGAACACCCTGAGTGCCGGAGCCATCATACAGCACAGGAAGCTTGCATGACTCCCACACACACTCCCACCCGAAGGTGCAGCACAGTGCTACACGTAGAAGCAGAACAGACCCCAGGTGTCGCGCAAATTTCCGAAGACTGCGACGTCTCCGCCGACTCCAGTACTCTATGTCGCGACACCTTCAACTAGACTTCCCTCGCTCCTCCTTCCGAGCGAAGGCGCCAGTTGCCGCCTTCACGTTGAGTATCCGCAGACCCCGCTTCGGCACATCAACCTGGGTTATTGCATATGCCACCGGCAGCTGGGGGACAACCCGCCGCCTCCCATACGTGGTGTGCCTCACTCTAAAGAGGCCACCATGCGTCTGGTGCTGTACAAATGCATAGACTGACCTTATAAAGTAGGGAATTTTAAGGTTTCAGCTGCTGTACGAAAATGCAGCATTAAATTTGCACCTTATTTATTTTATTCAGCTTGCGAATTCGTTGCAAAGAACTGCAGGCAACTGCGCCTTGTATACGTACGTACCCGCACGATGCTTACACTAATTCATTGAGCAATCGGGAAAAGCTTTTTCAGTGACAATGTTTTGTGTTTCGCCTGCAGCAGTTGTTTGTCTCATCCGCAAGCTAATGACAGCGTCTATAAGTTTTCAAGGTATCCATCTCTGATTCAAGTATGGTCTTTCTGTGATCGCTGAGTTCGAGCACAGCAGGGAACAGCTTTGAAAGGTGGGCTTCAATGGAGGTGTATAGGAGAAGTGGCCCTTCCACCCATGCTTTTTAAGATGGTGATAATGAATGGTATTTCCGAGTCCTTGAGGGATAGACGTAGCCAAGTCCACTTATCGACAGATGCAGAAATTTGCATTAGGCTCTTGTCTGCATCTGTCGAAAAGTGGACTTGGCTTAGGCTCTGCCCCGCCGGAGTGGTGCAGTGGTAAGACACCCGACTACGGTGCCGGAGTATATCCGGGTTCGATCCCGACCGCGGCGGCTGCGTTTCGATGGAGGCGAAACGAAGTGGCGTCCGTGTGCTGTGCGATGTCAGCGCACGTTAAATATCCCCAGGTGGTCGAAATTACTCTGTAGCCCTCCACCACTGCTTCCCTTTCTCTCTTTCCACTTTAACTCCCACCTCCCTCCCTTCCCTTGGGGTGGAGTTCAGGTGTCCAGAGAACAAGTGTGACAGATACTGCGCCTTTCCCTTAGTGTGAACCAATTATTGTTATTATTATTATTAGGCTCTCTAGGTGTCAGTGCAAGTGACTGACAGTTATAGCTCGACGAGGTTATTTTAGGATAGTCGTATATATGAAGTCACAAAATATAGCTTCATTTTGTTCGCAGTAATGGAGAGACGTTTATACACGCGGCTAAATGTTGCACTCGGCAGGCTGCCCCATCATAAATTTTGATACCTGCGCTTTCTAGGCGACGTTCTTGGCTCCCGTCTTCATTGGCAACGAGCTGTAGACTCACTGTTGTTCTGATCTTTATTACCGCCCCTTTATGTGATACAAACAATGGCGGGTGAGAGCAGTCCTTTCCTTATGCAATGGTCAAACTATATTGAGTTTTGGTAGTGAGCCTTCATTATTACAATTTCGACGCTTCTCATTTCTCTACTGGAAAAGCTCAATGAGAGCTTTCGTTGACCAGCGAGCCGCTGCGAATAGTTATTTTCTCCACGAGTCGCTGTTGCCTCCACTGCGCCTTCTGGGTTCGCAAAGAATAGTAATGCAATCGATATGACGCGACCACATTTATGGCTCCTGTTTCCCGGCTTTCCTTTGGGGATCATAGTTCGCGTCCGCTAAATTTGCTACTCAATCGGTAAATCTCCACCTTAAAAACTAACACGATATTGATGAAAGTCCCGTTCTCCAGAATATCCGCCGTTGGTCATTTAAAGGCTATGATAAGAACTTTAGAGTAAAGGCCTCTACAGAGTGAAGGCCTTTAGGTAGAAGGGGTTCACATTCACAGCACGTAAGTATAGTTTTAAGAGCCATGAACAGCATTTAGTTTAGTGACTGACTCGCGAGCCGTTTCGACCGCTACTATAGAGTTCGCACTGAAAATTGTAAAATGGAGGCACTGAGTTTGATATTTATATTCAGCGAGTTGTCAAGGTTACCTATAACTAAATGACGACCAGATATTTTGCAATGTGGATTACAGTATGTGAGAACATGAACGTATGTTATGTTATATATCATTTTTTATTTATTACGCCATCGGGAGACCTCAAACCTTTAGAATTCACAATTACTTTTGACAGCCCGCGTTTTTTTAGTAAATCTTGCGGAACTTATTCGTCGATTTCACAAGACCCGTTGATGATGCCTCCCGTGAAAAGACTGCGTTTCAGGATTATGTCGTGGCAATAAAAGCCAAGGGTTAGGATATGGGCGAACATCTTTTTACAACCAAATTGGTGAGCATCAAGGGGCAAGAAGTGGAAGCTGTGACAGATTTTCGCTTCTTGGGCTCAAAGATTACCCCGGAAGGAGACTGCAGGCATGAAATTAGGAGACGCCTGCTTCTGCGAAAGAGAGCCATGGCTAGCCTTGACCGCCTAGTAAAGAGCAGAGACATTAGACTGCCAACCAAGATCCGTATAACTCGTGCTATGGTCTTTCCAGTTGTGATGTGTGGATGCGAGAGTTGGACTGTGAAGCAGGCTGACCGGCAAAGAATTGACGCGTTTGAATTGTGGTGCTGGCGGAGACTATTGAGAGTTCCTTGGACTGCCAGAAGATCAAATCAGTCGATATTGTCGACCGTAAACCCTGACTGCTCATTGGAGGGTCAAATTCTAAAGTTAAAGCTCAGCTACTTTGGTCATCTGATGAGAAGAGAGGAGTCGCTGGAGAAAGATTTGATGTTGGGAAAGGTTGAGGGTCGCCGGAGAAGAGGTTAGCAGCGAGCGCGATGGTTAGATGGCATGCTCGAGGCGCTGCAGATGAAGTTATGTGATGTTAGGAAGATAGTGAGAGACCGGAAAGCGTGGCGTGTAATGGTCCATAGGGTCACGAAGATTCGGACACGACTGAACGACTGAACTGAGCACTGAGGTACTCTTTGTTAACGTGAGAACTTTTCCTTCAGCGAAACTTCGAATTTGGTGGGCCACAGAGAGGACCGCTTTGTGAACTGTGTTTTCCTCTCATGAAAGTAGCAGTGTATGAGATTCAGCGGTCTGTTTTGTGAAAGACGACGATCTCGGAAAGTGAGACTCGCCTACAAAACGAGCGTGCGGCGTCAAGAAGAAATCGGACAAAATTTGCAAAAAATATATTCCGTAAACTTGGTATGTAAAATTTCATACTTTCAACTTTCCCATTTACTCGCCAAAAATTTCGTTGTCTTGAAATTGTCACTCGGTAATTGACAAGAAAGAGCTCAAAATAAGCTACAAGGTATGCGGAGCTTCTGCTGTAAATAATTGCACTTCAGTACATTGGCTCATTGTTCACTCCGTTTGAAGCACTAAGGCTTCTTGCGCACGAATTTTGAGCGCAGTAGGCTTGACATACAGTTTCCGTAATGTTGGAATCACACGAGAGAATGGGATTAGCATTTCCCATCCAGCAAGATTTCCGGTACTACTAAAGCTCTCCTCGCAGATTCTGCAGTGCACATGTTTTCTATAATGCAAGAGGCTTGAAGACGCGATTGTGGTAACTTCAGTAATTAATACATACTAATCGTAGGACCTACTTATAATAATGTTTGATTTTGCACCAAAATCTCATCGCTCTGTCTTAGCAGGAGCGACGCTTGACAGCTCTTTTATACACCGAGCACTCGAGAGAAGTGGACCGAGTGGCTTTGACTCCATCGCAACAAACCACATACAGCATGCGTAACCATTTGGTGTGGGAAATGTTTCACGTTCACCTTACATGCTACCACCTAATCTTCACATCTGGTGAATGTTGCTAATTTTGAAGTTGTTACGATTCACTTTTCTGTTATATCCACTTTTGCAATGAGGATGTCGTGAACATCTTTTATTTTAAAAAGACCGACCGTTGGCAGCTTGTTTATTTTTTTACTCAATTTGATTTATCAAGTATTCTGTTCTCATCGACCCATCAAATGCCATTATTGCCGCGTCTGATGGCTGGAATTCGGTGAAGAAATTAAGTGACGCGGACCAGGACATGGGCTTAGAAGTATCGTTTTCGTCCTATTGCATGTATATTAAGGATCAGAAATGATTTGACGTTGTACGAGGAAATCACGTGAAATAGACATGGGCCGGGCTGTGAATTCGCAGAACTAATGGTCGGTGCTTAATGCTTTCAGTATGGATGACAGAGGGAGGAAAATGTAAACTGTGGTCTCTTACACCGGGAGCGAAATATCGCGATGAGCTTAGAAAATTTGAAATCATGTGCCTGCGGCTGGCGGAAGGAGATGGTTGGAATTAACTGCGATATACCTGTGTCCTCCTGCAGGCCCACATCTTTCTACCTGTTTCATCGCTCCTCCCCGTCAATGATAGCGTAGCGCTTCGATCAGTGACGTCATACTTGGCGCGCGCTGGGTTTTGCGAAATGAAATAAACCACGATGCTGACCAGACATGTGCCTTTTGTTGTTCAGGTGCTTGCTCTATGCGGCATCCTTGCTGGTCCTGCTGGCTGGTCACCGCCCTTGCTTCTCCAACATTTATCACCTTAACAGCTTCTATCTTCTTCTGCAGACTGAACTCGTACGGTGATGATAAGAGGTAATTAGGCGACCAAGAAAAGCACACACTAAAAGCGTTATTGTGTAGCTATTCGTGCAATAACTAGCGAACGCAGACTACAGATGCATAAATGTCTTCACAGGCAGGCTGTAAAGTTGCAGGCCTGAACGGGAAACATGTAGTTCTCAAGCATGCAGTTGCTTTGGGTTTACAAGCAATGTTAAGAACAACTTTTACATATACCTTTCTTAATAAATGTCACCAAGTAGAGGCCTTTGCATCACCTGTCGAGGACATTTGGTGGTTATGGTGATTATGTATACCGCATGAGGGCCTAATTATACGGCTAAAAAGCAGACCCCGCGTCAATGTTATTGGTAAAGGCAGTACTTCCTGCCATGCCCTAATGTTGCACGGATTTTGTTTTATTGGTACATGTGTGTGGTTGGATGACAGAGTTCCCACATGGGCAGCGCTTTGACGATCGTGGAGTGATTACTTTTTTTTTTTTTGTAAAAGTTTGGCTGCCAAGCAGGTTCACAAGTACGATGAAACGCCTTGTCATCCCTTTGACCTAGTGAAAACACAAAATACCTCCTTGCCCAAAAAAGTCATGCAAGTAGGCGTGGTGCCAGTTAAAATCCCGCCGGATGGCTTCAAGCTTTGAGGGTTCAGGGGAGATTAATCTTATGAGTTTCCTGCCTAGTCTAACGTGCTCTGTCTCTAAATTTGGTGTTTCTTGTCGTTAGTGGGCAAGGTAGTTTTTTTCAGCCCTATGGAAGCTGTTGGGCGGGACACACAACCCAGTGGACAAATGTGTGCCATTCTCTGCTTCAAACGTGGTTAGTTTTGAATCAATGTTACTTTCACGCTGTTTGGTTTGTGGAGAGGATTGTGCACGTTATCAGCATGTGGGAGGCATGCCGCATGGTTTGTCAACCGATCGTCTTGCAAATTTACCATGACTGAGTGTTTTAGAATGCGGGCCAGGTTTTTAGTTCTTTAAAACCAGGCCCTGGAGTAAATATAAAGCATTCTATAGGCTACGCCCAGATGTAATACACATTCAGCTATGTAGAGGGGCCAGTTACAGGCCCTTGTTATCCAGTTCACTGTTTTCCCGTTCTATTTCATTTGCTGTCACAATGTCTCAAAGTGTCCAACCTTTTTGTTATGTAAAACTTCGTCAAATCCCTTAACACCGCCATTGTAAATAGTCGCGAGACCATTTATGACCTCTGGTGCAAAGGAAGCCTTCCAGTGATCAACTCTTACACACGTACAGTCGTCAACAAAAAGAACCATCGTGCGTGTATATTCACTGTATGTGCCTCTTATCCGACTTGTACTGGCGTAATACGTGATGACGGAGAGAACTTTCTATACAAGTACCGCTCTTCAGGGTTAATAGAAGGTAAATATGTTAAGGCTAACACTTAAAGCCCAAATCAAAGACCTAGATAATGTTATTTGCGCAGTTCGTGCTGTTTGGAATACGCGTAGGTGGCCTTTGTCACATTCGCACGCATTTACATGGACGCTTTTGCCGCGTTGATTGTGCTGCACTGTCGATGAAAGACGAAGCTTCGAGCGGCCGGCGCGTGTTGGTCGTAATGGCTGCTTGGTTGCCGACAATTCTAAGCAGTATACGCAGTGCGCATACAAAGTGGTGTTGTGGTCACAATAGGGAAAAGAAAGAAAATTGCTTCGCCCGCTGATTGCCAGCCGAGCTGATTCGTGAATCGAAAGCTCCATTCAGGTGGGAAAGAAACGTCGCTGGTCGTTTGACGTCACAATTTGTGGTGTGGATGTGTAAAGTGGAGAACGCACTTTCATCACGTGTAAGCTCAGTCGTCTCATTCGCGCTCAATCGTCTCTGCGTGCTGATTTTTTCCTCCCCCCCCCCCCCCCCCACTTTACAGCCCAAACTTACGGCGTCGAACCTCTTGACCGTTTACCCGGTATGGAGCTAAATTTGAAAGGTGCCTACTTTGCTTCTGATGAATATGTCAATGCAGAGTGCTGTTGGCGTTGTGAACAGCCGCCCTCAATCTTTTAAGACGTCCGTAGGTCTACTATTGGGCACCAGTAGCGGATATATATGCGTTCTGATGGGGATTGTCTCGAAAATAGATTTGCTTTTGGAAAAGGCATCAACCCAGACCTTCATTTTAACGTAACATGTCTGTCAGCTTCATTACTTCATACAAAATTTCCCGCTCGGGAAGAAAACTTTAGTTAATGCATCGAACAGTAGCAGTAGCAGTTCCAGTAGTTAAACTCTAGTAATAGTATATACTCTGCAGTTGTAATAATACGTGTGGAACCCTAGAAACAGTAGTTGTGCTAAATAACAGGATCAGCTCTGGAGAAGGAGCAGTAGTAGCATGTTGCGCATGAAATCTTCACGAGGTCACCCCACTGGTCACGTGTCCATATTCTGACCAATAGCGACGGCTTACTGTCGTAAGCACCTTCTAGCCGATAAAAAAGCGGTATCTTTGGTCACATTCTCTGTATGTGAGGAGCAACTTTCGGGGTCGGACGGTCGGAGAAGAGAGGGGCTAGTGGTGTTCATACATCCCAATTACCTCTTCGCCCTGTAAGCGGGAAGAATATTTTTGACTTTTGTGCGTGTGCAATTTTTTTCTAATGCGTGTACGTCACTGCAGACACCGGTTCTTCCTCCCGGAGACATCTTGTCTCCTTGTCCTTGTCTAACCTGAGGATGATAGTTAGTAGCAATGACAATGACTTCAGATTTAGTCGGTCATGGTGATAGTGGCGATAATGGTGATGATTATGACAGTAGGACTGACAGTGACGATGAAGCTAGTGAAAACAATCCTACAAACTGGCTTTCGTTATTTCCGCTCTTAAGCAGATTCAAGATCCGTCCTCTAATATTTTCGTTGCTGTTCTGTGAAAGAACTTTTTTTTTTTTTTTTTTTTGTAGAGGTTTATTTGTGATATGACAGCAGCGTATGTCCAGGAGGCCCACCTAACATTAGGCGTGAATCGAAACATTTTTTCTTAAAATAAACACAAAAAACATTGAAGTATCATTGTGAAACACCGCCTACATAGCATGCAAGCGCGGTTTCTTTCTGCTTCATAGAGCGACCTAATCAACTCTTAAAGATAATTACATTTTAACCACCCGAAGCAAACGCATCCTTTCAAAGTTGTAGAAGGTCAGAGTGATACCAGCTTATCAGTTTGGGACAATAAAAACGAAACGTTACGACTGCTTCATTTTCTGGTCACATTTGGAACGAACCACGCGAAACCATATGTCGCGGCTTTGAGTTGACAGCGACTGTGTAGATGCTCCTGTTTCGGCACTTCGTTATGATATTTGCTAGGAATTTCGCGTACTCTATTCGGAGCAAATAAAGAGCTCTCTGTACAGAAAAAGACGCATTTACAAAAATCTGCAGCACTTTCCAATAGCAACACATTTCTTCCTTGCAAAATTTTGATGAATCTCAATGCAATGATGCGGTATTTCAGTAAAAACTAAATATCTGCGTTAATATGAAGCAATAAAGTTGCATTTTCCTACGTCACAAGCAGCCACAGCACAAGTGTTTCAATTTAATCCCTACCATACGACACGCAGCTTTGTCCGATTTTTCCTGTGACAACCTTGCTATATAGGTATGGCAGAGACAACTATTTACTTCCGCTCCTCCGGTAGAGTATGATAATGCCGCAACATGTTTATCGCATGCCGCTGTTTCGTATCGCCATCTTTTTTATTTCAATCTCTTCAAAAGAGCGAATATATTTCGCTCTTTATTTGGAGCACACGTTGCCGCGCATGCAGTTGCTGTTGATGCTTTGTATGTCTGTTCGTTACGGCAGGTATAAATTTATCTGTCTCCATTTCCCTTTCCTACAGATTCTTCTCTGTCAGGTGTGATGTCCAACTGCCGACGACTCGAATAAGCTTTTCGCTTGCATCTGAACAGTCGGCGACCTCTCTCCCACTGCGAATCAAGAGCGAGCTGATGCTTGTTTCGACTTTCCTACGCATGGAATGCCTCGCCGCATTCATTGTGACCGGTTTCTAAGCGGGGCAGCCAAGCAGGCGCCCGTGGAATGCGACGAGAGCGACTGACTGATTGATGGCGCTGTGAAGCGAAGTTTCACATTTGCCGGGATTTCGCATGACCCGTCTTTCACTATGTGCCACTTCTAAACTACTTTCGTTTTAAGTCGTACTTTCGACATTCTAAGCACATTCCGATCGACTGTAACAAGACATCGGTGGACTCAAAGAAAGGATCATGCTTCTGTGTTACAGTCGATCCCGGACATATCGAACTCGAAGAAAATGGCGAAATAATTCAATATATCGATAATTGGATATATAAAGTACATCAACATATAGGCTCCTTTCTAACCAATAAACGTAAATACAGTTAACATAAGTCAGCTGCGCGCTTCCCACAACGATGTGCTGTCCGCCGGTGTACTGGCAGCACACGCATCTGCGCAGGTGTGTCGACCCGCGAGGCGCACGCGCGAGCACCTGCGCTCCGAGCGTAACCTAGCGCCAGGCGTTGAAAAGGAAGGCACACGAGGCACACATCCACTAAAGTCAATGGACATCCCACGCGCCGCTCCGTGGTCGCAATCGCACGCTTCAAATAACTGGTATAACGAAATGAAGCTTATGAGCTAGCTCTGCTTGCGCCTATATCTGGGTTCAATATCTGGGTTCAATTATCTTGGTTCAATATATCTGGGTTCAATATATTTGGGATTCACTATAACCGAATGTTATAGCTGTGATAATAATAAACAGACGTGAAATGTCGTGTTGCATAAAAGCATTCTTATAGTAATTCTTTTACTCAGCTAGTGTTTTCATGCCTCAAGTGACTTTCTTTGCGCAACTTCATTATTTATGTTTCGTTGATACTCCTATGCACCGGGCATTCGTCCATTTCCGTATGAACGTTTCCGTGAACAGTGCTACGTAACAGAAGAACACACCGTTATTGTTCCTGTAGCCTGCCTCTCCTAATTCCTAATTCCATCTAAATAGCTTTGTTGCTCAGGGTTTTGTTTTGCTTATCTAAATACTGAGGGTTAGGGACGAACCAGCTAGCGACAAGGGTGTGCAGTTCCACCATTGTTGCTTGGACTCTTGTTCCTATAGTGACAAAGGTGGCGACGCGACTTGTTTTGCGCCTTGTGCTTGATTCAAAATGCGGTGAACCCTATTAATTCGTTACTCTAGTCGGTAGACAATCTTCCACAGAGGTTCAGATGTGCAAGTTGTCTAAATAAAAAGAAAATAAAAGCGCAGATGTACGCGCAAAGCAGTGGTTGCACAGGCTCAGGTTAACGCAAATTGCACGAAAGCGCAGCACAATCAAGTGAATACGTTACACGAGCGACGTCGTAATATCAGCTTACCCAATATATACCCGATCACGTGATACAACGTGACGTGGCATTTCTGAGACCTGATGGCCTCGTCAGGTATTTAAGTTTGTAGAGTAAAGTAATTAAACAGCACATGATATTACTATCAGCCTAAACGCGGCAACTTCAGGACCTCGTCTCCCACATACCTCTAACTTAACCCTGCTTCGTGCCATCTGCACCTGTCTTATCCGTGTGAGCTTCACTATCTCATTTTTTCCCCTGGCTCTCTGCTGCAACCTGCTACGTTTGTCTTCCCTTGGAATCCACTCTGTAATCTTTTATGACCATCGGTTGTCTTGCCATGCATTATATGAACTGCTCACGCCATTTTTCCCCGCTTCATTTCGGCTAGAACGGTCATTAACTCACGTTTGCTCCCCGACTCAGTCTGTTCTCTTCAGTCCCCTTAACACTACACCTACCATTTTCCCACCACTCATGTGGCTCAGAGGTAAGTGTGCTCGGCTGCTGATTCCGAAGGCAGGATTTCGATTCCGACCGCGGTTGCCGCTGTTCGAGGGAGAGGAAAAGAAAGGCGTGGCCGTGTACTGTGCGATACCAGTGGCCGTTAAAGAAATCAAGGTGATCGAAATTTCCGGAGACCTGCAATATGACGTCCCTCATAGCCTGAGTCGTTTTGGGAAGTTAAGCCTTACAAACAAACTAAACCGTTTTGTGGCAGCTGCTAAGACCTTATTATAAGCTGCAAAGTAATATTCCCTACCAAATTCATTTTTCTCTCCACGGCCGATTACAATGCCCTCATTTTAAGTCAAACCCTTTTTGTTAGCTTCCACAAATGTTCTCTATGTGGGGTACTGGCAGGATACAGTTGTTAATTCTTAAGTGATAACAATGACCTCCTGCTCATCACCGAGAAGGCCTTCCCAAATGTGCTCCAGCCGATATGTATTTCTGGTTACACTCTAGTTACCAGGGTCTGCGGTCATTATCTACCCCAAGTAGATGTACCCCACTACCATTTTCGAAACTTTGCTGCCTATAGTTGACTGCTGTTCTCTTTCGAGGTTGTTGAACGTTACCTTTGCTTTCTCTAAAACAATTCTTATGGCCGCGGTTGTGTTCCCTAAGAGTATTCGATCATGCTTTGAAATTCGTCCTCTGTGCTACTTAGCCAGGCGAAGTCAGCATTCAGCGAAACGGTGATTACTAAGATATTCTTCGCTGAAATCCCCCCCCCCCCCCCCCCTAGCCTTACGAATGAAGTTCCCCTGTCTACTTCCTGTTAAGATGCGACGAACAGTTCTGGAGAAATTCTGCCTGACACAGTTCCTGATAGAATTGTGAAGTAGTGTTATCGCGGTGCAGTGACTATAAATTTTCCCCCCAGAATCTTTATCCTGGTTACGTAAAACCTGTATGGTTTATAGTGATGGCCATGCGTAACGTTCTAATGGGTCGTAGGAGACCAATTTAGAAATACCTCACTTTTGACCCAATGAAGCGTTTTCAAAACATTTCCTCCTTTTCGGGCGGCGCCGACATCCGGGTCGCATTACGTGGAGCCCCCATTAGAGCTCTCGGCTGAGCGGTGAACCCTGACTATGCACTCGAAGTCGTTAGAGGTCACCTCATGAAACTGTGATTAGACACAACAATCTAATTAAGTGAAGCAGGTGAATTAACTGCCGACAGGCCACTGTAAGGCCAATCACGCCTGTACGTAAACACCACGAACAGCACCACCGCTCCTTTAAGAAGTTCCTTAGTACGCTAGCACCAGAGCTTTAACTTAGCTGTTTGGCCGTTGTCTATACTGTCCGTTTATGATCCTGGTAGAAAATGAAATATATAGGGCCGCCACTGGGCTGCCATTCCACAGCGGGGCGTACGAAATCAGCTTTACTCTTCACCGCATTAAGACACTATGCCATCACCACAGCCGAACACTCCGCGTGCCAATCTCTCATGCTATGCAGCTGTGGCCAATCAGAGAGCGCCGCGTCACACAGGCGTGGCCAATCAGAGAGCAGCACGTCATACACATTCAGCCATCAGAGAAGGCGCGTGCTTACAGGTGTGATTGAACGCCGTCCACGATACAACGCCGATGCCAGGAGCAGACTAAATACCTAAACAAAACTAGCGACGCGTTTGGAAGCGCGAACTTCGTAAGCATCATTAAGCTATAGCGTACATACATAGTTGTAATTTTGCTAAGCTAAATAGGCTTACATTTGTGTTATTCTTCTTTTTATCCTGACGCCCTTTACGCGCCTCCACCTGATTTGAGATGAATGGAGTGACCTACTTCCACGCGCCATTGTTGCGCCACCCTTACAGGTTATCAGTGTCCGTTTGCTTGCCGTGTCACAGCTGTAAATATAGAGCTATTGTGCTTACACACGAAGGGTACTCCTTGTCCACTCCTTACACGTCCCCGAGTACGGTGTACGCGGCTCTATGTTGACACTCCGTCTAGCCACAACAGCCGCCGGGGGGATAAGGACTGTGACCGTGGCCGGTGTGATGAGAGAGGAAAGAGTTCAGCTCCGTTGAGCTACGACGCGTGTAGGGGTCGATGACTAGTGGGCACCACGTGGGCAATCCTCTCTCTATGCCGATGACCGGTGAGTGAAAATATTTTATTGGAACGGGGATCTACAGCGGCAGACGCAGCTAAACCATGAAAGGGAGAGAGGGAAGGAATAAAGGCAACACAGGCAGGTTGAGATGTTCCCGAATCTGGAATCGCCAGTGGAGTCATGTGCTAATGAACGTGTATGACCTAAAGTCGGGCTATTTTTGCACGAGAAATCGACAACCGTCGCATCCACTGCCTAGTATTCCATTGCGTAGAAGCACCCACTGCCGTTGAGTCCCGAATAGCTGCCTGCTTCTGTTTTCTGGTGCTCTAATATAAGTTTATCGTCAATAATTGATGACCTAGATAAAAAAAGTCGAAAGGTAGGCCTAAAATTAATATGCAGAAGACTAAGGTATTAATAAACAGTCTGGGGAATTGGAACATAAGTCTACAATAGGTAGCGAAACACCGGAAGTGGTAGTCAAATATGTATGACAGATAGTAACCAGATCCGGATCATGAAAGGCAAACTTGTGATCTCAAGCCGCTTTAAAGCGGTATACGCGAAAGAAGCTGGATCACTCGCATCAAGGAAAACAAAAGGGGATGATACTTTTATGATGACGATGATTAGATAAGGGGAGAGTTTAATGTACAGTCATTTTAGACAGGCGCCATAACTTTATAAAATTATAGAATGAAATAGAATATATTTATTTTCTGTCGAGATTAACACGTGCATTGATTGCGAAATAATTTTCCCTTCTAATCATCCCTTTCATAAAAAATGCACTCCCATTGACTTAAGTTGGTCCAATTCACCAGTTTTAGTACACAGCGACCCAAGGACGTCCTGTTCGCATAGCGCGCAGCGACAGTTCACAATGAACTCGTCATACACCGTGCTCGCGACACAAAGATGCGAGAGTAAAGTAAGGAACATCAGTGCTTCTCTTGGATTCTGCTTATGGTTCAGGCGTGTAAGGCTGGATCAGTGGCTGCTGCTTCTTTCACATATATGCCTATATATCTCGACGAGCGCTTCATTATCCCTGTTTGCCCATTCCACACTTTCGCTGACTCGTATCTTGGCCTGACATTAGAATCGCTTCAAACAGCATGGTTACCTTGAAATACGAAGGACTTCTAAAGTTGCGCGATTTTCATCCTAACAAAAGTAACATTCACAAGATTTGCTCTGAGGGTTCGAAAATAAAACTTGAAAACTGAATCAAGAACGTGTCAATAGTACCACGAATGTTTTGTAAGTACCTCTGATGCTAGCTGGTACTCGTATATCTGTGTTAAAAAGTTAAAATCACAATTAGAAACGTGAAGCAGCAGTGCGCTTACCTTGACGAAAGAATTTCATGTAATTCTAAAATGCACTCTTCTGCTGAGAGAAACTGTTTTCGCTGGACCTACGCTCAATGTTGTGGCCCCCTATGTGTTTTTGTACTCGCTGTAGTAGATGTACTCATAAAAACATACAGCTGCATCCAAGTCGAACGAAAGCTAATTGCCTCACAAAGTTAGAGTCGCACTGAAAATAATCAGCTATAGTTGTTGCAAGATATGACAGACGCAAGTCCATTCCCCTGGCATATCCGCGAGTCCGCAGCTGTTCCAGCACTTACTGCATTGACCAGGCTTACTCAATGTCACCGGGCGGCTAGACCCTTGTACTATACTTCCCTCAGCTTTGGCCGTTATTCAGAAAAAACGCAACATCCAGACTTTAAAATTTTATTCGTCTCACCTTTCCGTAAGAAGCACTTTCGATAAAATATAGTACGTGAATGTTATATATGATCGCTCATTGTGCGAAAAAAACAACACTGAAACATCGAAACACGTCTTTGAACACTGCATGCTTTTTGAAAAGCACTCAACCTCCTCCCGGCGTAAAAGCCACGCATCTCACCCTCAACGAAGTCTGACATCCTCTCCTGAGCCATAGAGCGCGTCAATGTCTTTTTGGTAGAAAGTCTGAAGCGGCTTCCGCCTCAGCTTCAATGTGGGCGTCACAAGACCGGAGTCCGGCATCCACTCTTCAAAGCACAGTTTCACCTTGAGAGGCACTTCGGTCTTGTGCAAGCCGCTCGACTTCGCGTACGCCAAGATCGAGTCGCCGGCAGCCTTTGCCACCTCCGCATCTTCGCACAGTTCTTTAAGCGGGGCGACCGGCTCTTTGCCCAGGGCTTGAGCGATGCGCCGTAACTGCGTAATGTTAGGCGCCACGAGAGCCACAATGTACGTGTGCAGCGCGCTGCCGTACGCGAACACGTTGTCCACGAGCGGGCACGTCTTCAGCACCATTTCGACGCGGCCGAGGGACACGTACTCGCCGTGCTGAAGCTTGACGAGGTCCTTCTTACGGTCGATTATCTTTATCGTGCCGTTAGGAAATATCTCACCGATATCTCCGGTGTAGAACCACCGAACGCCGCCTTCCTCGCGGAACGACTCCTTCGTTAGTTCCTCATTCTTGAAGTAGCCTTTGGCGACGGCGCTGCCCCCTATGACGATCTCACCGCGAGGGTTAGGCTTGTCTGAGATGCGATAATTACCATCGAGCCAGTCGACCAGCCGGATGTAGCATCCAGTAAGTGGAGCTCCCACGCCACCATCGCCCACGTCTTCCGCATCCACAATAGTAGACGCACCTCCTGTCTCGGTCAGGCCGTAACCTTCGGCAATTGGGCAGCAAAAACAGGCCCGCAAGAAGCGGCGTGTCTGTCTGGACAAAGGCGCCGAGCCGCACGCGATGACCTTGAAGTTCCCACCGAGAAGGTGGCGGGTTTTCTTGAACAGGAGCTGGTTGAGGACGGGCGTGTCGAAGCCGAGGTCGAGCCAGAAGTTCTTGTACTGCACGGCATAGTCGAAGAAAGCCTTGAAGAACGCTCCCTTGGAGGCAACGACCTCGCAGATACCCTTGCGCAACCTGTCGCAAATGAGCGGCACGCAAGCGATCTGCGTCGGCCGGACAAGGGAGACGTCGCCAGGACATCCCCGGGCCAGGGCGGTGCCATTATCTGTCAGGGTCTGCGCTGAGGAGTACCCTATACGAGCGCCGACAGCGAACAGGTGCAGTTCGGCGCACAGTTCAAACATGTGCGCCAGTGGCAGGTAGGCGATGTACGTGTCGCCGCTGTCGGAGACGCCGTAAGTCTGCGAGGTGACGGCGAAAGCGTTCAGCTCCACCACGAGGCTCCTGTGAGTAGACACGACACCCTTGGGCACTCCTGACGAGCCGCTGGTGAACATGACAATGGCGACGTCGTCACCCGTCGGCGCGCACTCCGGCAGCTCGTAGTCTGCAGCGTATTTGGCAAGGCTGGAGAATGGGACCACCTGCAGTGAGGGAAAGAAGATGTGCATTCGGGAAGGAGCATGCAGGAAAGAATTGGCCAAGGTGATTGTGACCCCAAACCTTCTCTCTCCTCGAGGAGCATGGCAACCATGGAGGGTGTTTCCAGGTAGTGCCATCATGGGCGGCTAACAAATCTTTTGCATGTATTCACGCTGAGATTTTGGTTTAATGTTTTAATGAAAAGTTTATTGTTGCGAAGCAATTCACCTCGCCTATTCCCTACACTTATTTTTTCTTGCTCGCAAAGGTCTAAATATGCGTACGCGTGGAAAAGAAGCACCGGTACGATTCACAATTACAATGTACAATCTCAGCTCAAGCCTTTGTATACTCCATAGTAAGCAAAAGTTCACAGTTAACTTCGGCTGCACCTCATTTTCAACGCGGCAACTCTGTTCATTTCTACTATTGTGCTAGCTCTCTATAGGTTGCTTCATTTGTTATGGGGTCATTGACCCTAGGCAATCATGCCTTTTGTCTCTCACCTGCAGGAAGATCCGGTTTTAGCAAATAAAATACGGACTGACTGACTGGCTAATATATCATCACACGTTCTCTAAAGCTTAAATAATTTGATGCGCTGAAAGATGGCCTTGCTTTTGTTTCACTAACCTGTGGGCCATGAGACGGCGTTGCTGGAGACTTCGTGCAGGCATTCTCTATGTAAACAATGTGGGTTAGTGACGGCATCTTGTCCACCTCACTGAGAACTCGCGGTAGGAGGTCCGCAGAAGTGACCAGATGCGTCACTTCAGTCTCGTTGATGGCGCTTACGATACCATCATTGCTGAGCGTCGCATATAGGGTCACAAGCGGCACGTTAGTGCGGAAGCAGGCCTGCGCCGTCAGCAACCACTCGGGACGCGTCTCTGCCAAGATAGCTATGTAGTGGCGCGGCTTGGCGCCTATGGCCAGCAAGCCGCGAGCAGTGAGGTCAATCTGGCGGTCCACTTCTTCGAACGTTTGCCACTCGTAGTCGCCAAGGACGAGCTTCTTGAAGACCTTGCCATCGGACTGTTCTTCCTCGCGGATTTCCAGCACTTCTCGAGTCCCGATCGCGTGCTGGCGAGCGTGCAAGCGGATGGAGGCGCGCGCCACTTTGTCCAGAGTTTGGGCTCCTTTCATGGTTTCGATCCAACCGCTCTTGACGCCCCGGTACGGAGAGGACGGGTCGCCCTCGATGAGGGGCTTGGCGAAACAGGTTCGCTTTCGCTTCCAGTACACCCAGGGCTTCGCGAAAATTGCGTAGATAGGCAGAGTAATAATGTCGTAGATGGTCCAGAGGACCCTCATAAAGCCGAGGATCCCCCGAACTGCGAGCGGATGCATCGCACTTTCCTATAGAAGGTCCGGTCGGGAGGCCACCGATGGGAGTACGCGTCTTGATCACGGACGCCTTCGGTCGTGCCTTATTCGGCCGTCCCTTCACCGTCGAAGCCTGTGGACCTGCAATATACAAAGATGACGCACATTGTTAGTATGGGGCTCATAGAATCACTTTTCGAGCAGCCAATTTTCAAGGTAGTTTGCGGTTGCAATATTTGGCCTTGGCAGTTCGCTTGTGCAAATACTAGGTGTCGGCATTCAGTGTGTGGTGTGGCATGTTTTTGACGAGAGGAAGACGCAAGAAAAAAACAACAAAAGAACTGGCATTGAAGCATAGATATAGTGCTGCGGCAAGACAGCGGAAACTAGTGACACGGTGATGTACTGCACTGGTATTCGCGAATTAGTGCACATTGCACGGCGCTCACCTTCCAGTGGATCGCCGAGAATCAAGCGAGAATACAACGTTGTTTGAATTCCGACACATTCGTGAATCAGGAGCTAAGTTATGACGCATATCGTACAAATTACGCTATTAAGGTGGCAGGAGGACAACACCCAATTTAGCGAGCGAAATTTAGCGAGCAAACCATGCCTTGCACAAAGGCTTATACATATAGTTCATCCAATGGCTTCATTGCGATTGTCGCCGGCAGCTCACCGTCTTCTTCGTCTGCTCTTCATCGCATGCAAATGGGGGCAGCTGATGTTTCGGGCAGACAGATAAGATAGCCACTGGAGGATATGGATGTGTTGGCGTGTTAAAAAAAAACGACACAAATAAGGAATGCGATATATAAGGCGACGAATACGGCTACGCAAAATGAGAGAAACCGATTGAGACAGAAGCGCTGGTATCACTGCATATCGCAAAGGGAAAACAGGGAGAAGAAGTTGTTTTTGCATATAGTGTGCCAGATTCCGGTCAGGCTAAGTAGCCTCGCTACGCCTTCTGTTTCTTGGCCCATGCTGTAGAGTGGGTGTGTGGCACTAGAAGCGTAGTTAACAGTCAAAACAAAATAACTGCGGTGTCGTCTGTCGACTGCAGCCATAAAGTGCTCCAGTTACTCGGCTGGCACCCATGTTCCAATTTATCTCATGGCTGGAGGAAGCAAGTGTCCGCTGTGTCGCCGTTGGAAAAATGGCGGGGATATCCTCACCATGTTGCAAAACCACGACCGAACGATGCATTATTTCTTGCGAATGCATGCGTACGTCCATGTAGGGCTTTTACTCGAGCGGTTACGCAAGAGGGGAGGGATGTAAAGCTGCGGCTTGCAGTTCATGGCGTCGACCTCTGTTCCGACGCCGACAGAAAAAAAAGCTATTGTTACAATCGAAATTCTGCTTTCCAAGCACCGCTCAAGATACAGTGACCCCTTTTGTGTTACTCAAAATGGGTCTGATCTTCGCGCTGGCCGGAGCGTTGACTCAGCGGCTCACCGAATGACTCATGGCAACTCGGCGCACTGAAGCATTATTTTCTTTTTTTTTAATTATTTGCATGTCTGGTTAAGGGATAGTGCGATTGGAATTTACGAATATGAATTTACTCGCCGAGAATGAATGCCGGTAAGGTGTGTAAATTGGTAACGAAGGTAAGTTAGGCAGATAGTTGCAATAGTTGGACTTCAGTAGTGGAGGTGAACAAAGGGCACGATGAGCGGGATAACAGAATGTTCTTTTTTTAAATACTGCTTGTAAACATTAAGGCTTTGGAGCAAATGAAGATTATTAACAAGTAAAATTCCAATAACTGATTCTAACTATTCTGTGTATAAAAAATTGATTATTTTTCATTATTCTATCGAATGCAATTAGAGGGAAGCAATGACTTTGAGCATCTTAAATCGTTGCGGGTTCTTCCTCGAGATTTACCACGTGTGTCCGGCAAAAATTTACACTTGACGAAACATGCCCCCATCGCAAACTAGTAAACAGGTCTCTTAAATAACTAACGTGTGTAAGATGGCCTCGCAAGATGGTGCTTCGGTAACACTTGCCAAGAAAATGCTTACCGCTCGTCAACTATTTTTAGACAACCACTGCGGCTACAAATGCACTAGCAGGTACGTGCAACAGCCTTGTGCCCAGTTGCTTGACCTATCATCCTGCTTCTTCACCGCTAGTTCGTTACCACTCCACCGTGACCCTTCCCCTCTGCAGCACTTGTGAGGCGGCAAGGCCACCCCCCCACACCACCTGTGCGAATGCCCACAAACCTTGGTAGTACCCCACATATCCAACACATTCCACTCCTCATTGGAGCTCGCTCTGCTATTTGCTCGACCAGCTGGCCGAGCATGGCTAGCGGACAGAGCTCTCTGTAGAGCCCAGGTCCATGCACTGCCGCGGTAGGAGGTAGGAGTTCCCTGCCTCCTACCACGGTTGACCCATATCTGCGACCACCACGTAAGATGAAGAGTAAGAAATCTCCCCCTTCCTCTTGTGGCGGAGAAACGGGACATTCGACAGACGGATTTAACGAAAGGCATGGGTATAACGAAAGACTTGGATTTAAAGTAAAGGTTGGATATAATGCGAAAAACGTGCTGAATTATGGAAGCGCAGCATCCTGCACTAAAGAAGTTAGAAGGTTTTGGTTCGGTTTATGGGATTTAACGTTCCAAAGCGGCTCAGGCTTTGAGAAACCTCGTAGCGGAGGGCTCCGGAAATTTCAACCACCCGGGGAAGTTAAAGGATATTGACCTCTGATATGATAGCAACGCTGTAAGAAGGCAGAATATTGAAGTATGAAGGCGAAGAAACAAAATAAGGTAAAAAAGAAGATTAAGAGTATGTAGGCTAATAAAGATATCTAATTAATAATCACGACTTTCTTCCCACAGTTGGCAATGCACTTTGGGCTTACACGACAAGTACGTTGCTAACGGATACTTTGTCGCATGAATTGTAAATGGAAATGTTTTGTTATTTTGTTGTGATGGCTGACTTTTTTTTTCTCCAGCACTGTAGTACTGTTCCGTATCCCTGCCTAAACGAAAAAGGGATAAGTCATAGAACAAAAGAGCACTAAAAAAATCCTGTAGCAACGACAAAAAAAAAAAAAGAAATTCTGTGGAGACTTTGATAGGAAAATGTCACGTTATTACGTTCCCCGAAAGGGGGCGTTAAAGCGCTGGCGGAGCTCAAAGTTGAAGAGGAAAAGAAATACGGAGTCATCGCAATCGCTGTCTGACACCGACAGGACGCTTGTTGCGGTGCACATGAATTGCAAGAAGAGCTGTTTAAAAGCAGAACAGTGGACTCTAAAAAAGAAAATAAAAGAAAATAAACTGCTAGTCGCAAGCCATGCCAATACAGCAACCAAGGATGCATCTAAAGTGCCGGAAACATTATGAATTAAGAAAGTCTAGCCGTCTATATAATTGTACAGACAACACAGGGACTGACCACGGACGTTTCTGTAAAAAACACTTGAGGTACGCCAAAGTATCCTTAACACGGTTGATGCTGTAACATGGCCGTAGGGGGAATGCGCTGTTTGCTAAGTGGTGGTCATAATCAGTAGCGATAATTAGTTATGCTTCGTGTTAGGGACAAGTAATAGTGTTACTTAGTGTCAAGTAGTAGCTAAGCATTAGAGCCACACTAGTACTTATTAATGTACTAATCAGTGGTCTTAACCAACAAGTTGCAGCTGTAAAGAAATATGTGATTACTGTCCGCTCTATGATATGAGGCGATCGCCACATGAACGCTCCTCTGTGCTGCTGAGTGCGTAGCAGGACTTGCAATCGAAATGGGAGTGGTTCGATTCCCATTCGACCTCTTTTTGTTTTCCGCAAGAGCGTTTTTCTTAATTTAGGAGGCACTCCGCAGCGGTGGCTGAATGACGTCGCGACCTGTGACGTCATCACCGTGCTGACCAATCGGACAATTTTGTTGTCACGACCCCCGAAGTTTCTGGTGAATGCGCGCTTTAACGATATCACGTTCGCAATTCTTCCACGTGGCGTACTCGTTCAATGACATGACACAAGCGGATATCTCCTGCACGCAACTGCGATGAAGGGAGTCGATTGCAATCCGAGCAATTTATCGTTTTGTAGCATCCCGTTCAACGGACTTCGCACTCATGTCCCCTCGACCCGCTGCCCCCTTCTGATTTCCGAAGGTTGATAAATACTCAACGCCCGTTATCTCAAATCAGCGTTTCACGCGAATGAACTCTTCGAGTGCCACTGGCGCCAAGATGCAGATAAAGCGGCGCCAATATTTGCGCAACACTGAGCTCCTCTGTGTAGTTATCGTGGCTCGAGAAAGGCGGATATCCGCTTAAATTGAGGGCGAAACCGCTTGAGTACTAGGAATTCCGAGGACGCGTACACTCGGAGATGCTGAAGCGGTGTGTTGTTAAGGGAAGAAAAAACTTCTGGCCTTGAGGCCTCGTGAAGGCCATTTTTTTCTTTTGTAGCCACCGAATGAAGCGATTGGAGCGCATGAACATTTGTTTCTTAGGAGCCGCTGTAATATACGGTCGAAGAATTGACGCGTTTGAATTGTGGTGCTGGCGAAGACTCTTGAGAGTTCCTTGGACTGCCAGAAGATCAAATCAGTCGATATTGTCGACCATAAACCCTGACTGCTCATTGGAGGGTCAAATTCTAAAGTTAAAGCTCAGCTACTTTGGTCATTTGATGAGAAGAGAGGAGTCGCTGGAGAAAGATTTGATGTTGGGAAAGGTTGAGGGTCGCCGGAGAAGGGGTAGGTAGCGAACGCGATGGTTAGATGGCATCCTCGAGGCACTGCAGATGAAGTTATGTGATGTTAGGAAGATATATTGAGAGACCGGAAAGCGTGGCGTGGCATGTTCCATAGGGTCACGAAGAGTCGGACACGACTGAACGACTGAACTGAACTGAATGTATGGTCGGATGCTCCGACATGAGCAAAACGGCAAGAGACAGTTTGCACGCTGTATTATAGTTGTCGAGTTCATTGCTTGATCGGGTACGAGAACTAACTTATTTCGACTTTTAGCTGAGTTCAGGATTTATTTTAAAGTGATAGCATCGAAAGGTCCCGTTCTCTAGAAAATTCGGCCTCGGCGTTGTGAGAGGATGATCGCGGGCATGGCTCTGGCAGGTAGTAGTTCTAGTGGCTGGAATGGCTGAACGCTGATTGGTCGTAGGGTTGTCTGACGTCACATGACCTCAGGACGTAGTGCACAGGAGCTGCCAACTCAGGCCTCTCCTTTCAGGTGGGTGGGTGTGATCTCAGAGTCTAGCCTTCCAGGGCCTTTACATTTCGAATAAAACACGCTACCCTTAACCTATAGTTCACTGTGTCTAAACACAGAGGCAAGTTCGTTTAGCGTAGATAAACGAGGCTTAACGTCAACGTCAGGTGACGCCTCACATACGGCTGTGTGCCTATGAGGATGCCGATAGAGGCAGAACTAAGGGATTAATGATTACATGAGCGAGGATATTCAAGGAAACCCGGCAAACATGTGCCGTTATAACGCTCTCGCATCACGCTCGTAAAGGCAGAGTGTTGCCGCAAATGTTTTCGCGCAATATGCTTTTGCATCACATCGTGTATGAAGGAGGATGGGAAAAGAATCTACATACCAAGCTGCCGGCTTGCGGTCCTACAAATGTAGAAACTGAGTTACAGCCCTGGCGAGAAATCGTGCCACGTACAGAAGATATAGAGAACGTACCCGTGCCTGATTTAGCGAGAATGATTGGACATCTACGGGGGGGGGGGGGGGGGGGATGAGTGCTACAGATATCAGTGTAATTACAGCACCACTATAGTCTTCGGCAAGAAATTAAAAACCTCTGTAAAAGCTCTTGTTGGGTTTGACAGTATGCCGGAAGAATAAAAAAATAAAAAAAGAGTAGATCAGTGTTGTACAATTTTCATCATTAAGAAAAAAAAAAACAAAGTGGAGACTGACAGCATCAATGTTGCACAGCGTATGACTTTTCTAGTGCAGTGTATAATGACGTCCAAAAAGTGTGCTGCCACAGTCGTCCCCTAAACTGACACAAATTTTTCCATTTTTCGGAATGGTGAGTTCGACAGAAAACGTTCCTGTTGGACAATGACTACGGAAGGTTTCACTCCACCGCGATGCGTGTCGTGTGAGTTGTGTTTTGCTTACCAGCATTGCAGAATACGATGAAGCGCCTTCACCGAAACTCTTGTAGAGTGCAACGTTAAGAACTACCGCAAAACAAGCCCTAGTGACAAAAGTGAGGGCATATACGACATGTTCATTTATGCTGCACATGTGCGCCCAACAGCAGTCATTAGCATTGAGCCATGCACATAAGTGCACATAAGTGCATGGTTCAAAGAATTAAGGCGAGTCTAGTAGTAATCATATCGCAAGTGTTGGTAATGCATAGCACCTTCCTAATGACTGTCGCGAATCCCACGCAGAATACGAGGAAGCGCCTTCACCGAAACTCTTGCAGAGTGCAACGTTAAGAACTACCGCAAAACAAGCCCTAGTGACAAAAGTGAGGGCATATACGATATGTTCATTTATGCTGCACATGTGCGCCCAACAGCAGTCATTAGCATCGAGCCATGCACATAAGTGCACATAAGTGCATGGTTCAAAGAATTAAGGCGAGTCTAGTAGTAATCACAGCGCAAGTGTTGGTAATGCATAGCACCTTCCTAATGACTGTCGCGAATCCCACGAATCGCTGCTATGTATAAGTGCCCAACCGGCTGAAAGCTGCCGAATGCGGCTTTTTGCATGACACGAGCTAAAGGGAACCTTTCATTCGTGCAATACGGGAAATGGTTAAGCCGCATCGAGTTGGCAACTTTGCAGTGTAGACCATAAAACCACGAAAATAACGGTGATCGCTCGCTCATTTGTACTTTTTTGTTTCTTCCGTTCTCCTCAAAATTTGGCGTCGGCGTTAACCGTGGGCGAAAAATCACAGAAAAAGTTCTTGCAGGTGGTACCTGGCAGCTGACGCGACGGCACACTGATTGGTCGTAGGGTTGTGTGACGTCATGCGACTGTACGTGACGTCGCCGATTTGGCAGGAGCTGCAGTTTCAGTTTCACTTTATTTCACCACACACGTACAGAAGATTGAAAAGCTACATGTGACGAGGAAAGAGGGGAAAAAAGCTGCGTGCGATGGTAGCTTAACTGTCCCCCCTCCCCTTACAGTTGGCAAGCAGGACAGCAAAAACAGCTCAAGAACATAAAAAGTTGAATGTACGTTCAAAACACGATTAATATATATTAACGCGACAGAAATACACGAACGTAATGAGATCCGTGCGTTTTCCTCTTGTCCAGACAGCGTTCCCATATTAACGAGGCGTAAAAGAAAAAAGTTTGATCGTTAAAGAAAACTGGCCATAACTCGAGCCATGTTAACGAGCGCCGAATTTACGAGTCACGACTATACATAGAACCTATCTGATGGCGGCAGTCAGTATCGGATAAAGTCTTCATTTCATTATTAACAGCCATCATAACTGGCTTAACTAATCTCGTCCCAGGGAAAGCGCTCCTTCTCACTGATCTCCCCTTAGCCATGTGCGGTATCTACCGCGTGCCATAAAACCTCCCAGTCTTATCTCTCCGCCACAGTCTGTGCTGCTACCGGAAACGTCTGGCTCCCCTTGCGGTCCTCTCTCACATTGCAAAAGACGGCTGGTTATCTTTTTTCCGGATCCCGTCCAAGTCCATTTCCTTGCTCTGATTTCAGCTGTGCGTCTATATATATGCGTACACGATATGACGACGTCAAGTTTTTCACTTCCCCGAAGCTTAGGCTATAATTTTCCTGTCTATATTTCGATAGAATGCCGCTAATACAATGTGAAGCTTTTTCAATTGATTCCATTTTCTTGACTCACAGTGTAATCCTGGCAATGTTATCTTTCCTTCCAGTCTTCTAGTGCCATATCGGTAAAATTTTCCTAACTGCTTAAGAGCCCGTGAACAAATACACTCCAGTTCATTCTTATTTCCCGGGCGATCAAGTTTTTAATATTTCAAACGTCATAATAGATCACCATTTCGATTATTTACCACCTCCGAAAATTCCTCCTAAGCGCATCATTCATTCGGCTTAAACCTAGGCGCCAAGGCCACAACGTCTATAATCTGCGACCAGGATGGTCGTTTTCGCTCGGGAAGGGGAAGTGTGCGTGAACGTCATCTTTGTCTGTACATATTTATTATCATCGGTCATCTCGTCCTGAAAAGACGAAGTGTAGAGAGAGAGAGAGAGAGAGAGAGAGTGAGTGAGTGAGTGAGTGAGTGAGTGAGTGAGTGAGTGAGTGAGTGAATAAACTTTATTGATACAAAGTGATTACGTGGGTGGTTCACTCAGGTCCGGGAAACCATTGGCGAATACGGCCCTCCAGGCCTGACCGATCAGCTGGCGCTGAAGGGGGAGCTAGCTCTGTGTGAGTCAGCTTCGCCTCCCAGTGTTCATGGCTAATTTTCTGTAAACCGTATGATTCCGAGCGTTGCGAGTTGGTAGCTGCTAATGTTCGGCGATGCAATTATCCATGTAAAAAACAAATATCTCTGCACCTCAATTCTTGGTCGATCCCCCTGTGTGGGTATATACCATAAGATTTAGAGGGGAACAGCAACAGCTGCTGCTGCTTCAGCTTACCTCGCAAGAGAAAAGTGAACCTGCCGGTGCTTCATCTTGTTTCATAATATTTATGCTGTTCATGTAGACTAACATGCCTGCTATTAAGATACAAGTATTCTAGTCGGTGACAAACACCCCCAAAGCATGACCAAACAGTCAGTGGTAAGGAGCATTTAATTTATACATGGCGCTTGAGATAATTGGGGGTATAATTAAATTTTTCCAAATCATGTGAACACACAATGTCTTCCTAATAAGTGTTACAAGCTTAGGTGACCTCAGCTTTGAGTCGGTCTCCTCATCGGACATATCTTGTACGAGAGGATGAAAAATATCAAGTTTTCATGCAATATGTGTCATTTGCTGGCAACGTGCCGGACGTTGGAGGCTCGCTATCGCACCACCACGGATGGCCCCACGCATCGTACGACTGCTGTAAATGAAGAACGCGTGGAAGCGGAAACAGGTGCTGCCCAGCGATTTGGATGAGCACAATATGTTACGTGTACGTTCCCGTAATACGCCTACTTGGCAGCAGATGAAACAAGGAAGCTGTAGGCGCGTACGTGGCAAAAATGCATAGTTTCTATGCTTGCTTTAGCACACACAAACAAATCGCATAGTGGCTATAGATTTTGTACTGACTCGTTCTGAGGGTTCATATTCATTCGCGCCTGATGTGACTGGAATAGGTAGCAATATATTCAAAGATTACTTTGCATAAATATCTAGCAAGTTGAATTATATCTGAAGTGGTACTTGGAGCAAATGTAGAGGTGTCATTCACTTTTGCTTGAAATATGGATGCATTCCGTTTTAAATATAATAATGAGTTCACAGGAAATGAAAGGCGCAGTATCTGTCACACTTGTTTCTGTGGACACCTGAATCTCGCCGTAAAGGGAGGAAAGTGGGAGTGAAAGCGGAAAACGAGAAAGGGGTGCCGTGGTGAAAACTCCGGAGTAATTTCGACCACCCGGTGGGTGGTGGTAAGAACATTTATTACCTATACAAGGGCCTGGAGGTATGTTCGGATCGGCCCATATGGGACCGGTCCTTACAAGCACTAGGTGGAGGTCCCTAGTTTGGGACCCCAGTGGCGGTTGCCACCGCCCAGGCGCGCCCGACTAAGGCTTGTTGGGCCTGTAAGTCGTGGCAGCCGAGCAGGATCGCCTCCCAGTCCTCCCGGGTTGGGTTGGGGATGGGGGGAACAGCCGGATTAGAGGAGCAGGCCCACACCACGTGATAGATGTCAGAAGACACCACTCCACAGTGTGGGCAGCTGCCACTAAAGGAGGGGTCAAAATGTTTTAGTGCTGCCGGGCACAGCAATGTATTGGTGAAAAGGCGGAGAAGGAGCCGCTCATCCGCCTTTTTGAGGCCTTAACATGGGCTGGGGCAAAGGCGATGACAATTCTGATAGTACATCGTGATATCTTTGAAGGTGTAGGCTGGATTGAAATCGGGGATCTTTAACGTGCGCTGACATCGCACAGCACGCGGACGCCATTTTGTTTCGCCTCCATCGAAACGCAGCCGCCGGCGGTCGGGTTCGAACCGAGGTACTTCAACACAAAAGTCACGTTATCGCGAATTTTTCTGTTTCCCTTCAGTCTTGCAACGAACTTGAATTGAAAAGTGTGAGTCGGCAGGCTAGTTGGGTCTGCACGTTATGAAGGGAGGAGAAAAAGGCCAGAAACAAAGAAATCAGCAGCAGTTTTTAATATACTATTTGTTATCTGAAATTGTTTCGGCTCGTAATTTTCGTTTAATACTGCGTGGTTTTCCACTCTCGTTAAGTGCTAATTTGAAAGGGCAACTATGATTGCTATCAAGGAAGAAACCTCATCTGGAAGAGAGGTTAAGAAAAGCAAAATTATGCTCCTTCAGTGCTAGAGCATCTGGCGAAATATTCAAGATTTCAGTTTAGTACACCTCGATATACAAGACGAGAAGTTGACTTTCGTGGAATGCTGGACTACCTGCCTTTTCTGCCGCTTAACGACTTATAATTTGGAAGGAGTGTAGTATAAAGTGGCCAAGGCTGAAGAACAAATACTTGGTTATTTTAATACAACATAGCCTTCAGGCCCCTACAGACGGATAAAAAGAGCTGGCGACAGAGGTTTCAGGCCAATATGCAGTAGTGTAAACAGAGCTAGCGTGATGGCTCTGAGGGGAGCGCCTTCCAAAATTATCTCCGTCTATTCCGCTTATCTTCCACTCATCTCCGCCCTCTCTTGGTGGAGGACAGAGTACCCGGGTTTGAATCTGACCACCGGCGGCTGCGTTTCGATGGAGGTGAAATGAAGAAGCGTCCGTGTGCTGTGTGGTACGTCAGGTGGCCCCGGACAGGCAGTGGTCCAAGGTTCAAACCTCGGTCCAGGGCGAATTTTTCTTCAACGATTTTTTTGGGAAACCTGTATAGCTTTCCTGTGCAGACGTACGGGTGTGTTTGACTGGACGTTAATAAGTGTAACTACTCCGTTATTATTAATTCTACTCGGCGTTGGGATGTTATCCTAAAAACATTCTTATTTGTAGCCCTCTACTACGGCATGACACGTCAATCTTTCTTTGTGCTTTCACTCGGACCCTCCTTCCTTCCTTTACGGAGCGGTTCAGATGTCCACGTAAAAAAAAAAAATGCGGGAGATACTGAGCTTTTCATTTGCTTTATACCAGTTTGGAGGACGCTGTTACGACCAAGCATCCGCATTTGCGCGCTCTATTGTTCGCCTGTGGGCATGGATAAGTGCTGTGAATATGTGGTGATGGTCCAATGGCTCTAAGTGAGCCTGTTTCCAGGAATCCTGTTTTGTAAGCCTGTTTTGCTTTGTGGACACTCTGCAAATGCCAAATTGACCCTGCCAAGAGAACGTCTGGAAAAACACAAAGAAACGTCCCCCTGCGGGAAATGCAGGAAGTGCTTTCTTTCTTTTGTTCACCCTTCCAGTCGATAAGCCCTATCGTCCAGTGAGGAATGCCTACTTTCCAAAGGAGACGACAGAGTGACATGTCCGCTGACGTGCAGGACAAGAAAGGAGCATGACGCATACAGCCATTAAGTGATTTCCCAGGAATGCAGGAAAGATTTGCAATTGTCGAAAACGGACAATGCTGGGAGCGGATGCGGCGCCACGTGCACTCGGGTTTCGGAGAAGTAAAACCACTTGTCAGAACCAGCCTGTGGTTTCTTTGCTGAAGAATAGAAATGTACCTCCTCTCCTCGCCGTTCCCAAGCTTTTCCCGCCAACAAGTGATCACGCCCAACGAATGAATGCCGGACCAGTCAGTGCTTCAGACCATCAGTGCAGTGATGTGTTCGATTGGATGCCGATACCTGAGGGGCGTGCCCTGGATTTGGTTGGTCAGCATCTTCAGAGAGGGGCTGGACATAGGGGGGTTTTAAGGACGCTGCAGAGCACGAAATGTCGCTCTGAGCCCTGGGTAAACGGCTCATCCAGTCGCTTCTCGCTATGAACTCTTAACGCTTGTCATTTTGCTGATGTACCCTTCTTTTTCGTGTAAATAATCTTGTAAATAAGTTTCTCAAAGTGCCATTAATCCTGTTTGTACATATTTCACCAACTTCGAAGATTCGATCCTTCTTCAACCCCGAGTCTCTGCACGCTACCAAGTGAAGGCCGGGTCGACGTAGCCCCAGCGTCACGACAACTGGTGGCAGCGGTGGGATCTGAATCTACAAGCCACAACATCTGGTGATTGGAGGTGGATCTGAAGCTACAAGCCACAACATCTGGTGATCGGAGGTGGCATCTCAAGCAACAAGCAGGAGCAACAATCGGCCAACAAGAGAGCAGCTCGGAACATCGATCGCATGTGTGGGTGAGTGCTTGGCTTTTCTTCTGATGTGGACCAGGTTCTAGAACAGGGTTAGATTTTAGAACTGGTAAAAAGTGTTGAAACGCCTTTAGGTTTGGTAGTTTGCACTGTTGTTTTGGAAGTAGCCGACACTGGGAGCGATCATGGACCTACAAAAGCTGCAGAAACCGGAATTGTTGCTATTGTGTGAGGAATTGGGAATTGATACAAGTGGTTTGGCACGAAAACCCTTGATTTCAAAGGCAATCAATGATTTGGGAGCCGATGATGAGGAGCTCAGTGAAGCATGGAACCTCATCGGACAAAAAAAGGAGGAGCAGCTCAGACAGCAGAAAGAGCGGGAAAAAGAGGAAAAGAGGCGTGAGCGTGACATTGAGAGAGAAGCAAAAAGGCTGGAGCAAGAACTTGAGCTCCGGAAATAGAACTAGAGTTGAGCAAGAGGTCGGGCAATTGTCCCCAGCTAGCGGTACCTCTTCTCAACAAAGAGGCAGATTTCAAGATGTCAAAGTACATGCAGCCATATGTGATATCAGGGGATATCGGTCTGTATCTGGCTAACTTTGAGCGAACCTGCGAAAAACTGTCCTTCCAGCGAGACACTTGGTCTCAGAGATTATTGACGGTTCTGCCCTGCGAGGCAGCGGAGGTTGTCGCGCGGCTAAGCAAGGAGGACGCGGACAACTACGAGAAGGTCAAAGCTTGCCTTCTGAGAAAGTATAGGCTTAGCGCCGAGGCGTTCAGACAACGTTTTCGGAACGCTACTAAGTCCAGGGACGAGAGTTACCCTGAATTCCTGTACAATTTAAGAGTTAATTTGGGCGAGTGGCTAAAGAGCACTGATTCCTACAGTGATAGGGACGCTGTAGTCGAGCGAATTCTTTTGGAGCAGTTTTATAACTGCCTCCCAGAAAAAGAAAGAAATTGGTTACAGGACCGAGGCGAAATTAAGTCGGCAACTGAAGCTGCCGAACTTATTGAGGAGTATGCTTCGCGCCGACAATTCAGCAACCCAGCAGTGGATAGGCCCCGCAATCCCAAGTTGAGAGTGAATAACCGTCAGGAAAGGCACTTTGCTAGAGTTGGAAACGAAGAAATGAAGGTTTCTTCAGGCAAATTCCCTAGAAAGGACGGCAGTGAGAAAAGTGGGGAAGTGACCAACGCGCAGAACACAAAGAATAAGCTTGAGGCTAGGTAGCCGCTAACATGCTTTAGGTGTAATGAGCAGGGTCACATTGCCGTCAACTGCCGGAAAGAAAAAATTGCTTTCTCGTATGTCAGTGACTGCGATGAAAATATGCAGCTTTTAGAACCCTACCTGCATGACCTAGTAGTCAACGGGAAGCCTTGCAAGGTACTGCGCGATTCGGCCGCAACGATGGATGTTGTCCATCCGGCGTATGTGTCGCCTTCCGACTATACAGGACAGTGTGCATGGATCCGCCAGGTAGTGGAGGAACAGAGTGTGTGCTTGCCAATCGCGAACGTGGTCATCGAGGGCCCTTTCGGCAAGTTAACAACCGAGGCTGCCGTTTCAGGAAAGCTTCCTAAGTGCTATCCGTATTTGTTTTCCAACAAATCGGACATGCTACTGCGAAAGAGGGGGATTCTTTTCGGAGACAGAGTTGTGCAAGCCTTAACACGTTCAAAGGCGCGAGAACTAGCTACACTGCTCATTCCAGAAAAATCCACAGCGGAGGAAACGGCAGTTAAAATAGTGGTCGAAGCGGAAGACAGCAGGTCAGAAAACTTTGAGAGCGAGGCATCTCAAATAGGTCAACTTGAAAGTGAGCTTGATGAGACGCGGAATGAGGACGTTCTTGAGAGTAACCTCTTGCCGCCAGTGTCTAGTAATCTCACGAGACTTTTAAGTGGAACTCGAGAGGACTTAGCTATGGAGCAAGCCAATGATCCCAAGATACAGGAGATAAGAGAGCGCCACCGCGCCACTAAGACAGCAAAGAACATTTCTTTTGAGATGAGAAAGGGAGTGCTGTATCGCTTATTCAAGGATAAGCGCGGAGTAGAGCGGGACCAATTAGTCGTTCCCCAAAAGTACCGCGGAGACTTACTGCGACTTTCCCATGGCAGCTCGTGGTCATGTCACCTTGGAATAAGGAAAACAAAGCAGAGGCTGTTGCAAGAATACTATTGGCCTGGATGTTTTAAGGACACGGAAAATTTTGTACGATCATGCGACACGTGCCAGCGGGTTGGAAAGGCGCAAGATAAGTGGAAAGCTCCGATGGTGTTAGTACCAATCATTACCGAGCCGTTTCACCGGTTAGTAATAGATGTAGTTGGGCCACTTCCTGTGACAGAGTCAGGGTACCGTTATATCCTCACTATGTTATGCCCAGCCACAAAGTTTCCAGAGGCTGTTCCGCTGCGCGAGGTGACGTCCGAGAGTGTAGTGGATTCGCTGCTGTCAGTGTTTGCACGAGTTGGATTCCCTTCCGAGGTCCAAAGTGATCAGGGTAGCGTTTTCACGAGTGTCCTCACCACCTCATTTCTCGAGCGATGCGGCATTAAGGTAGTGCATAGCTCGATCCATCATCCGCAGAGCAACAGCGTAGAAAGATGGCACTCTGTTCTCAAACGAGTCCTGAGGGGACTGTGCTATGAAAACAAGCGCGAATGGGATACCTGCCTGCCTGCAGCGCTTTTCGCTTTGCGGTCAGTGCCGCACGAATCCACTGGATTTAGCCCAGCCGAGTTGGTGTACGGAAGGTCACTGCGCTCACCTTTGCGAATGGTGCGCGAAGCCTGGGAGGGGCGCGGAGAAGACCCAACAGTAGTAGAATTCATTCTGAACCTCTTGAATCGCTTACATAACACTAAGGAACTCGTTGAGGCCAGCATGAAGTCAGCCCAGGCTCGTTCCAAGGTGTACTATGATAAGACAGCCCGTCAAAGGACGTTTTGTATCGGGGACCAGGTGATGTTGCTGAGAAGTTCAAGGCAGAATAAGCTCGAAGTACAGTGGGAAGGACCGGCTGAAGTCGTTGCAAAGCTTTCTAACACTAACTACGCAGTGAAAATTCCCGGTAGGCGTAAAGAAGTGCGCATTTATCATTGCAATCTTATGAAGCCTTATGTGCAGAGGGAAGCCGTGGTAAATCTAACGTTAAACCTTCCCGAGGAGATGGGGGACAACTTGATTTGCCTCAGCGGAAAAGGAAGCAACGCTCAGGAGCTTCTCAAAAAGACGGAGCAGAGAGGAGAACTAAAGAAATCCCAGCTGTCCGATCTGGGCGAGATAATAACAGAGTTTGAGGCCTGCTTCGTGGACAGGCCAGGCAGAACTGATTTGACTGAGCACGATATTGAACTGACTTCAGACGTGCCAGTGCGATCAAGGTGCTACCGATTTTCTCCAAGGCAAAGAGAAATTCTGGATAGGGAAGTAACTCGCATGCTGGAATTGGGAGTAATAAAACCCTCGGAAAGCGATTATGCTTCGCCTATGATCTTAGTAGAAGCTCCAGGTAAAGACCCTAGGCCTGTGGTAGACTACCGAAAGCTAAATTCTCTCACCAGGGATCAAGTGTATCCTATTCCGAATATTGAGGAGAGAGTAGAACAGGTCAGTAGAGCGGCATATGTGACTACGCTGGACCTTACTCGAGGATACTGGCAAGTACCGCTCACTGAACGCGCCAGCAGATACGCGGCTTTCGTCACTCCGACGGGCAGCTACCAGCCAACAATGATGAGTTTCGGGCTCAAAAATGCTCCATTTTGTTTTTCCCGACTCATGGATAGGGTTTTAAAGGGGTGTGAAACATTCGCAGTGCCTTACTTAGATGACATTGCGGTTTTTTCCGACTCATGGGCGGACCATATGGTACATCTAAGAGCTGTACTGAGCCTTTTGCGTCAAGCTGGACTAACCGTAAAGGCCGAGAAATGTTGTCTGGCAAGGGCGACCGTGGACTACTTGGGTCACAATGTAGGTCAAGGTTTCAGGAAACCCAGCGAGATTAAGATTTCTGCGGTAGCAGACTACCCGCGGCCGAGCACGAAGACGGAAATTCGGGCATTCTTAGGGCTGACGGGATACTACAACCACTACATCCCTCACTATTCATCTTTGGCTAGCCCTCTGACCGACGCTCTCCGCAAGACAGAACCGACAAATGTAGTCTGGGACGAACAAAAGGAAGCCTCCTTCGTAAACCTGAAGGCTGTGCTGATTAGCCGTCCGGTATTGCGAGCTCCAGACTATGACCGAGAATTCACGGTCCAGTGTGATGCCAGTGATCGAGGGTTAGGTGCTGTTCTCTGCCAGAGAGATGACGACGGTAATGAGCACCCCGTGCTCTACTTGAGCAGAAAACTGAGTACTAGAGAGAGGGCTTATTGCGCGTCAGAGAAAGAATGCGCTTGCATTGTATGGGCCATTCAAAAATTGCAGTGCTATCTTGGAGGGGCCAAATTCACCGTAGAGACGGACCATTGTCACCTGGCTTGGCTGCAAACTGCGACATCGAAGAACAGTTGCCTTCTTAGGTGGAGCTTGATTTTACAGCAGTACAATTTTGAAATAAGATACAAAAAGGGGAAATTAAATGGGAATGCGGACGCGCTTAGCCGCTGTTTCTAAGCAGTCCGAGGTGTTCCTCACCATGTATCCAAATTGATAATCAGGTTTTGTTTTTTTTTGTGCGCTTGTATATGTGTGACTATGTAAAGCAGCACGTTTGGTTTTCTAGGCATACGTGGGTCCTAACGTCTTGAGAGTGGGCTTTTCTCGAACAACAATGGCAGTTTTCTTTTGACCTGGTCTGTTCAGACGGGAGCCGAGTGCTTGTTTAGACATGTGGTTGAGTTTCAGACAGCTCGAGCAATTTGGCCTACAACAATCAAGACAACGCGACAAGCAACAGCGAGCTTCAAGCGTTCACGTGCAGGCCATTAAGTCGTCTCTTCATGCAGCAGCTGGGACTGCTGCCCTCCGAGACTCTTCTGGTGGGGGAGGAGGCTGTTACGACCAAGCATCCGCATTTGCGCGCTCTATTGTTCGCCTGTGGGCATGGATAAGTGCTGTGAATATGTGGTGATGGTCCAATGGCTCTAAGTGAGCCTGTTTCCAGGAATCCTGTTTTGTAAGCCTGTTTTGCTTTGTGGACACTCTGCAAATGCCAAATTGACCCTGCCAAGAGAACGTCTGGAAAAACACAAAGAAACGTCCCCCTGCGGGAAATGCAGGAAGTGCTTTCTTTCTTTTGTTCACCCTTCCAGTCGATAAGCCCTATCGTCCAGTGAGGAATGCCTACTTTCCAAAGGAGACGACAGAGTGACATGTCCGCTGACGTGCAGGACAAGAAAGGAGCATGACGCATACAGCCATTAAGTGATTTCCCAGGAATGCAGGAAAGATTTGCAATTGTCGAAAACGGACAATGCTGGGAGCGGATGCGGCGCCACGTGCACTCGGGTTTCGGAGAAGTAAAACCACTTGTCAGAACCAGCCTGTGGTTTCTTTGCTGAAGAATAGAAATGTACCTCCTCTCCTCGCCGTTCCCAAGCTTTTCCCGCCAACAAGTGATCACGCCCAACGAATGAATGCCGGACCAGTCAGTGCTTCAGACCATCAGTGCAGTGATGTGTTCGATTGGATGCCGATACCTGAGGGGCGTGCCCTGGATTTGGTTGGTCAGCATCTTCAGAGAGGGGCTGGACATAGGGGGGTTTTAAGGACGCTGCAGAGCACGAAATGTCGCTCTGAGCCCTGGGTAAACGGCTCATCCAGTCGCTTCTCGCTATGAACTCTTAACGCTTGTCATTTTGCTGATGTACCCTTCTTTTTCGTGTAAATAATCTTGTAAATAAGTTTCTCAAAGTGCCATTAAACCTGTTTGTACATATTTCACCAACTTCGAAGATTCGATCCTTCTTCAACCCCGAGTCTCTGCACGCTACCAAGTGAAGGCCGGGTCGACGTAGCCCCAGCGTCACGACAACGCAGAATTAACGACCATGATGGAGCATGGAAGAGAATTTTTCCTTTGGGGGCTTCTCTTTTCCCCTAGAAGCCCCCACAGCAGGGGCCTTTCGTAATGAGCATTTTTTTTCCGCAGCCGTACCTTTCAGGGACATTTTTTTTTTTTTTTTTTGCGGGTGCGCTTTTTCCTGCACCCTATAACTCTTAGCGTTTGCTCCACTCTGTTCGTCTATAACATCCATCACTTTGGTATACTTTCTCGACGCTTCTCTCAGAGTAACATAGCCAGCTGTCCGTTTCCGTCGCGGCAGACATAAATATACTTCAATATGAGCGGAACTCAAATCACGCTCCGTTTTTATAACAGGGAACCTGCACCAGAGGTTTTCTATTCCATGATTGCAGCGTCGTGAGGACACCTAGTGAGCTTAATGAACGCACCTATAAGTGAACGTGCCAAGAATCTACAAGCAGGATGAGTATGCAGCGCTTTCTTAACGCGACCCGGTCGAGTATGCCTCCAGGGGCCAGCATTAGAAATCACTCAGAACACGTCTATATGAAAGAGCACTGAACAAAGGTTGAGAGCAACGTTTCGACAAGGGGACTTGTCGACAAATTCCCGTGACAAGTCTCCTCGCCGAAACGTTTACCCGGCTTGAGAACTGAGGCTCCTTCTCAACCCTTAATTGCTCAGTGCTCTTTCATGCTTTCTAGCGTACGTCTGCGTGATTAAATACTTATTAGCTTCAAGAGCACCAATATCAAAGACGTGCAGCAGTGAGACAGTTGCCTGCACAGCGTTAATTCGTCGCAGTTTTTACACGTGCTGTTGATGCTTGATCTATACCTCGAACAAGGAGCACTACAACACCGGCCTTCGGTTCGCTGACCCGACGCACTCACAAGGTGGGCGTGAACAGATCCAACCTTCCGAGTCGGACGCCGTGTTTTCTTTCCGTCACGCCACACCTTATCTGGATTTCTTTTTTTTTTCTGCGCTTATCTGCCACTATCTGTAGTGCGAATAAACTCCATCCGTTTGACAAGTTGATAAAATACAATGCACATCCACAATGTTACGGGCGCGGCTGTCCTACCACTGGTCGCGTATATACGCTTGCCCCCTTGAAACAGATTGCACAGCGATGAGCACACAGTTGTACACGCGCGAGCACCTAAGAGGTACTTTAGGAGAGGCAATTGTTCGGCTAGTTGGTACTCTAGATTAATGGTCACAGCTTGAGAAGAGAACGGCACGTAGCTAAAGAGAAGCTGCACCAGGAGTAAGAACGACAAAACAGAGAGGCGGACTCTGGTTCATCATTCCGACTCTTTGTTCTGTCTCTCTATGACTTTAAATATGTGAAAGGAAATGCGCCAGTACTAGTCTCCACGAATCGGCCGTAATATCTGGCATTTGCAAACACCGCAGGCATGCCCTTTTGCACTTCCGTGCCTATCAA
>NC_139353.1:25607071-25649571 GCF_055883805.1 Amblyomma maculatum
TTCTCGTGATTTCTGTGATAAGTGAGCTTATGTTGCTTCTATATGCCCACAGGGCTATTTGAGATACAATGTGTGTTATATATACACATATTTGAAGTTGATGTCTTCTAACACGCGTTAGAAGCGCTGATCTTTCTGCCCGCCACGACGACTCTGAGGCAAGTTCGGTATCCCTGCCGCGGCCTCCGCAATTTGGTGGAGGCGAAGTATGTGTACCAAGAAAAAAAAAAAAAAAGGAAAAAGAAACCGGCTTGATATGTGCCGTCAGTGCTCCTTACATGGAAACCCTGCAGCTGGAAAATCTGTCGCAGGGATTCTGAACTATTGGCGCGCCTCGTGAATAGCAGCGCTGTTCTGTCCCGTGGCGATCTGCTAAAATTAGAACCATGCAGCACTTTTATATGACCATACTCTGTATACACTTAGCTGCCGCCAATGAGATCTTCGGTCCCTTTGCATTAATGCGCGGTTTGCTACAACGCAATTGTCTTTTTTTTTTCTGGGGGGGGGGGGGGGGGCACATAATTAACTCCCCCTTTGTGGGTATGACGCGACAGGGTTAATAGTCTCCTTGTGGATATTGGTTCGTGTGCAGGCACCTTGAAACTCGGTTAGTCGTAACCATTTAATTTAGGCCTCTATTCCACACACCCTATGGAGCCGGAAGATGCCCAATTCATTAGTCAAGCCGCATAATTGTGCCTGTGCTGCCTTGAGTCAGCATGACTCACTCGTAATCAAATAGTCTTGCATGAATCGATGGCTGGATTCCGATAGCAAGCTCCCATATCGATGTCGAAGTCTTAATTGGCACCTCGGTCATGCACTCGGTCATGTCCACGATGCTCGCGCGTGACGTCACACAATGAACCTGACTACAAGCCATTGCATAGCCACGTCAACAGCCGACTCCTACCTGCTAGAGGCATGCTATGTTTCGCTCTAAGTTCCGAGAACGCCGACGAGATTTTCTCAAGAACGGGGTGTTTAAAACTACCGCGCTAAAAAGCCCGTCATTCTATATATTTTTCTGTATAAAATGGTTGCAATGGATTTTTCGGAGCGTTCGCTGCACAGGACTACTCATATTCTGACCATGATTCTCTGTGAGTGCGGACCTATACGTACAGATCATGATCTCAATCTTGAATGAGTCCGGACTCACATTTGCACCATGATCAGAATAAAATTTTTCATATAAAGTTTCAGCTTCGATTTCAACTTTCGAAGGTAGGCTGTGCATGTGACGCGCTGAGGGCACGTCGGGCGTACAGGGAAGGCAGTATATATGGTTTGTTCATTTTAATTCGGAAAAAATCTTAAGAAAGCATTTACAAAAGGTATCGAGATTTCATGAGAAAAAAAAAACAATTTTAAATTACGTACAGTGGCGCAGGTCCATTCCTAGTCATGATTCACGTGCAGTACACTGTCTTGCGCACAGTTCAAAAGAAGAAGAAAAAAGTCGGGCGTAAAAAATGTGGGTTTAGGAGATGTCCTCTATCGCAACTTCCTTTTTTCGGTTTACTGAATGGAGACTTAAGCGAAGCTATAAATAAGCAGACAATGTTAAGTAATTAGCTTGATGTGGCACCGAAAATAGTGCAATGCTATGAGGAGTCGAGGACCGCCAATTCTATCTGCATGCTTTGTGGGCAAAAATCCAATAAGCTATGCGCCACAGGGGTTGCTTGCTCACTCTGCCCTTTTGCAAACCGTAATCTCTCTTTTGGTATCTCAATCTGCTTCAAAGTGCTCGATCTATGCAGCAGAAGAGTTGTTTGCCTGTGGTTCTGCGCTCGATACTCGGCTTGCCAGGCATCTCGTTTTGTGGTGCGCAAATGCGTGTTAGGCATTTTGTTGTCCATAAGCATATTGTTCGTATCCTTGTTTTTAAATTCACAGGGTTGCCTCACAGAATGAAAGGAATATTCTATCAGTGGCGTCGGTGCTGCGACATTGGCGATGACCAAGCCTGAGCCATTGTGATATCGAAAACGGATTCACAAGAGAGGAGGAGTGTGAAAAAAAAAAAAAAAAACGGGAATCAGCGAGCGGCAATTTGATTGCCTGATCGAGGAAGACTTCCGGACTAGCAGCGAAATTTTGTGTGTGTGCGGAACCAAGACTGCGTGCAAAGGATCCGCTTGATGCGTGATTATCGGTGCAATCTCTTCCTTCAAAAAAACTAAAATCGTTAAAAATGTATTACTGCTTCCAATTATAGCGACCATTAATTTCATTCTTTTCCACGTATTATTTCGTTTAAATCGAACACTAAGCATTCTTCTTTTCGTATTCGAAGTGAGAGAACAGATGTTCGCGGTCCAGCTTTTCCTGCTTCACCTCCCTTCTGCATATATACACATACTCCTGTGTTGCTTGAGCGTAAACCTCGAGGACCAGAGCACTCGTATCGTCCAAGGTAAACACAGACTCACTCACAACCTCCGGACTAGCAAACATCGGCTACCGGCTTCTCAGTGGGCAGCCTCTTTTAGGGAAGGGGACGACGATCGGCGAGCACACGAAGGACGTTAACCGCTTTCATCGCGAGCAGATGTGTGCCAGTTTATGCGGATTTGTACAAATGGAGATTGAAGGACTTTTTGGGAATCTGTGTACCCTGCAGAACTTTGCGAGCGATCGGGCGTCGCTTCAGCTGAACGGGTTTTGCACAGAAGGTTACTGCAAACGGGCGTCCTCTTTTCCTCAAGCAGTTTCAGATCAGTGGCATCGATATTCAGCATGGCCCATGGTGGGATTCAACGAAATGGCTACTGGATTTAAACGGATCGTGAATGATGTTTAGTTGGTTTTGGTTTTGGTTTTGTGGGGTTTAACGTCCCAAAGCGACTAAGGCTATGAGAGACGCCGTAGTGGAGGACTCCGGAAATTTCGACCACCTGGGGTTCTTTAACGTGCACTGACATCGCACAGCACACGGACGCCATTCCGTTTCGCCTCCATCGAAACGCAGCCGCCGAGGTCGGGTTCGAACCCGGGAACTCCGGCACAGTAGTCGGGCGTCTTACCACTGCGCCACCCCGTTAATAAATTTATTACGATGCAATAAATTCTGGTTTTTGTACCTCGAATTCTCCCGATTTTTCGTGATATATATATATGAAGATGCGCATATTTTATATTGTGAAATTTGTCATTGGTAAAGATACATCCAGTTCGGGATGCCTTTGATAACTGCCGCGTTATCATTTATCTGCAATTCTATTCAACAGTGATAAAAATATCGAGAAGCCTTACAAACTTTGAGCACCACCTAGTTGCTTTCAATACTGTTCGCGAACACAACCTTTCATATTTCCTCTTCGTTAGCGGCGTTTGTTTAAGACGAGGATGAAGAAGAATTAAAATCCCGGACCTTTTGGACTTGGACATTAATTTTTGGCGTTACTCCGGTGCTCCATCCGGTTATAGCTACATGGCATCGACTTGGCTTTTCACACTGATGCTTTGAGGGGATGCACGATTTCACCTCTGTTGTTCGGCATTAGTATCAGTGAGTTTGATAATATAATGACGCTATTGGCTATGATACAGAGAAATAGCAAGGCGCCCGTGCGCACGCGCAAAACGCTAACGTCGAAAGGGTGACGGGTGTACTCAATACAAGTCAGGGCCTCGTTATATGTGCCTATTCTATAAAACTGCCCATTTATTGCCCTTGGTTCTTTAACGGAAGATGTACTCAATACAAGTCAGGGCCTCGTTATACACGCCTATTCTATAAAACTGCCCATTTATTGCCTCTGGTTCCTTAACGGAAGATGCCGCTGACGGCTGCGGTTGCCGCGAGAGCTGCTTGGGGATCCAGTCGCTTCCTCCAGGAGATCTCTCTTCCTATCAATAAATGTTGTTCATCATCATCGTCATCCATCAGCAGCTGCGCATAGTGGTTCATCCCACTTTTTCGAAGGTGATATAGCTAGATCTCAATTCTAAAGCCAGGGAGGAAATTACAATCGCAAATTTTTTTCGTCGCTGTTCAACATATACTATTAACCTGCCTTATTTTAGAGGGTGAGTCATACGGATAAAATTTAGAGTAAATAAACCTTACATCTTTTCTCTGCACCTTTTCTAGACGGGTGATATTCTGTTTAGTAAACGGATCCCAGACAACTCATGCATGTGCAAGGTTCGTTCCAATTAGTGAATTGTAAGGAAGTATAGTTTTACGTAGAAGGGTAATTTTTAAGCTGATGTCTTAAAAAGTATAGTTTACGTAATGTGGAAGATCAGATGTTATCCACGTGTAAATTGCATGATAAAGTATTAGTAAGCGTGACTCCCAAATACTTGTAGCCTCTTCCAACAAAAGTGAGGAACCTAGCCTGGATTTAAAAGAAAACGGAGCTTTTTTGCGAGAGAAGCGAAGAACGAAGGTTTTATCAGTGTTAAGTTTCACGTCCTACGTTTCGCACCATTCAAAAATCTTAGCAAGAGAGGAGTTAAGATAGATTTGGTCGATAATCGAAGTTATTTCTTGAAAAGCACACAATCGTCGTTCAAGGGCCAACTCAACTTAGGAAGTGATAAGAAAGAAATGTGTTTGGAGAAACAAATGCAGCTTATACCATTCTGGAGGGGCGATAGAGTGTACACGTGCTCTGAATAAACTGTACAGTTAACGCTATATGGGATTGTTTTCCCGAATAGTTATGATGCAGAGGGAAGGGATTCTAACGTTCCCTTAGAGAAATTTATTCCTGCTTGTCCCAATGTTCTAAATTTATGTATTAGATATGCCTCTCTATATTTTGTCCCTTGCAGATTTAAAGCCTGACTCGAGAATATATAATTTTTTTTCTTGGAATTTATGGTCTTTTTGATTGAAGTGATGGGAAACTGCTTTCGGGAGGTTTTTCCTGTGTTTGCCCGATGGCCATTAAAGGGGAAATGCACCGGTTGAAGATTTTGATGAGTTTGAATGAATCGAATGATTACCGCTTCCAGGATAAGTATGCGAAATATCTTCGCGGTAACATTTGAAACAATGGCGCAAATAGCGATTAAAACCGCTTTGCCTGTCAGGCTTCTCCGCGTCGCACAGCGGCGCGGGGGGGGGGGGGGGGGGGGGGGGGGGGGGAGGATAACGTCATTGACGGTGCCGGTATGTTTCCTGCATAGAATGGCTTGGTTTGAAGAAGTAAAAACAAGGCTACCAAAAGTTAAGGCCAAGAAACATGGTTTGGTGGCACTAGAAAAGGCACCGCAGGATGTGGGCGAAGATAAAGAAAGGAAGAAATATTACTGTCCGTGATGTCACCACCGAGCTTCTACGCAGTCCTTCAGTGCTCTGAGGAGAAGCTGGAATTTTATTCGTTGACTACGTCATCAGTTTTAATGGTAGCACAAAAACACCTTGCAAGCATTACCGACAGCTTATGGAGATTACAATCCTTGAATATCACAGAATTCTCGAAAAGTGATGCAGCTGCCCTTAAGTCTTGTGTTCATTGGTTGCCCTGTCTCTGACATGTACTGTTTATGACAGAAGCAGCATTGTGGAAGGTAAACAGCCAACGTTTGAAGATGTAGAATTGAAGCCTTATTTTATGTTAAAAGTGAAATCGCTTGCATTACTTTTAACCGTGCTGTCCTCTTTTATATGCATGGTTGCACGTCTTATATAGGTCGAGAGTAAGGATGTGGTTGTGCTGAATGGTTGTTGTCGAGTTTAGAATGTACTAGAATGTCTCTGAAGTTTGTGTTACGTTTGTATGTTACCCTTGGTGCCTCCGGGAATATTTTCTTCAGGCGTTCATTACACGTTAGCATGGAGTGGTATTTTCGCAGAATATTGTTTATGTTTGGAAGGCATTGGAGCGTTTAGTTACGAAAGAAGGCTGGCGTTCAGTGTTGGCTTTTGGTCGTTTCGTGAGCATATTGCTGCGGTTTAATGTGCTTGCTTTTTCGAGCGCCATATTAAGGGAGCCACCGGGATAGTTCCTTTGAATTAGTTTTGTTTTCAATTATTGTAATTCGTTTAGGTAGTCATCATCATCGCTACATATTCTTCTAAGCCGTGTCGCCTATCCTACAAATATTGCGCACAATGTCTAGGTATTGTTTCTGAGCCGCTGGCTTCCTGTACAAGGACGTTTTAAGTTTTTCATTTTCCACTGACACCGTGGTGCCGAGAAAGACGAGTTTTAATTGCGATGACTGATAAGTGAATTTAATGCTAGTGTGATTATCATTATTATATGCGAGACGAACGACTGGAGTGGTTCTTATCCATGCTGACATATCATGGAAATATCGTCAATATAGCGAAGGTATATTAGTGGCTTTTCCCGAAATGAATTTAGTATATTGGATTCTAGAACTCCCATGAATATATTCGCGTAAGTCAGCGCGAATGACGTACCCATGCTGGTTCCAAACATCTGGAAATAATAGGATGAATCTAACTCGAAATCTAAAAAGTTAGGACTAATTTAAGGAGCGATAGATAAACGTCAGAGGCATGCGGAGGGGGGGGGGGTTGATTATTACTTGAGAGAGGGCGTCGATACCTTCATTGATAAGAATATAGACTGCCGTGACGTCAAGTGTGACAAGTATACAGTCATCTGCAAGAACGGTCCTGCTATTAATACGCTCAATTATTCGGAGAAAGTGAGGTGCGTCCTGCACAAACGATGAAAGCTGTGTTGGGAAGTCTGTAGGTGGTGATTTAAAAATGTTGAGAGGTTTTCTGTGGGCGTATTATTGCTAGAAACAATTGATCTTCCTGGTATGTCTGTAGTAAACAATGCTTCTGCGGGAATCTTGTGAATCTTGGGCCGTAGGTGAAATCGACCCGCTTGCTTGTTTGATGGCTTATAAGAAATTAGTAGTCAATCTCGGTAATTAGTTCCCTGGCGAATAGATCTCCTGTTTTATTCAGGATGACTTCACTGAACTGTTCTGTCGGATCGGTATTTAACTTTTCATAGTGGTAAGAGATGTCAACCTGTCTATATACCTCTTTTTTGAATATGCCTGTAGGCCTCGCACTTAAGCGCTAACCGCATGAGGCGACAATTCGCGACGACCCGCCGCGCGACGGCGTCGTGCGGTGGGCTGCGAGGGCCGCCAAAGCACTGCCACTCGTCCCTTGTCGCTCAGTTTCTGGGTTTTTAGAAAATATCGCGTGTCGCCAGGAAGCAGCTCGTGAGGCGGCCAATCGCAAAAGGCTGTGGGGTACTCAACTTCGGTTCTGGCTTTTATTTTGCGAGCAAAGTTTGTTTTCCTAGTCCAGTTTGAGCGAAGAACCTGCAGACGCTCACTTCGTCTCATCCGTGCATATATTAGAGCATTGAGACAATTCAGTAAAAGCTTGGTAGGGTAGCAAAATTAAAACAAAAAGGCTACAGTGTGGCTAGATATTGTTAATTTTCGAAAGAATCAGCAGAAAGTCACTGCTTGCAATGCAAGACTGCATCGCAGCGTAGTAGTGCACCGCTGCGCTGTGACCTTTTTCTTTTTTCTTTTTTTTTTTTTTTTTTTTTTTTTAACGCGAGCAAACATTTCATCAACGTTTTATCATACTTCAGGCTGTTTAGTGTTGGAAACGGAATATAGGGTAACTACTCCTTCTGACCGAACGACGAGGCAGTGGTAACAAAGCAACGCTGAAAAAGCACCTCTGTCGCCGAATCCTGTCGCTCCGTGCAGTGTGCACCAGCGCCGACAGGCGTTGGCGGCGGCATCGCGCGACAGATCACCACGGATTGTCGCCGCATGCGGTTACCACAAGGGAGTCAAACATTGATTGCACTGCTGGAAGAGCCGGGCACTCTTTCCCGAATGACCAAGTCCTTTCCTCTCTCCCCTTTGCCCCTTTTCTCCTATGCAACTCTTTCCCTGCACATTTAGCGCAACACCGCTTTGGCCGTCAACAAGACTCGAGTTGAACTTTCTCTGCGCTGTTTGGGTCGCACGTTACATCGCATGCCCTGTTGGCCTCTAAAAACGAGTCTCTTGAGAGAGAGGAGGAAATGTGGCGTCTCCCTTTCTTCCTCCTTTTACCCACAGGCCGAACGCATGCCGACGCGGGGTTCTTCGGCTTCGTACTCCGAGGGTTTTCTGTAGTGTATACGCGCGGGGGGTAACACACTGCGAACCGCACATGTGTGCGACATGTGCCCGCTCACACAGGCCGAATCGACTGATGCGCGCTAAAAAAGAAGCTTTAAAACAAAAAGGACAAAAACAAAGCAAGAAACGAGGTCTGCGAATTGAAGACTTTGCCGCGCGTCGAAGACAGGCATGCAGAGTCTGCGTTTAAGCAAGAACCCAAACTGAAAAGTGGCGCGGCTCGACCCCACAGAGGTCTCCCTTTCTGTGTGCGCTCTATATGCGCGTGTTTTTAGGGCCGTTTTTTTCTTTGCGTTTATCCCTGCTGGAACCGCGGGGGCGGACTAGCAGTTCAGGGGAGCGGGAGGACAGCGTGCTACAAAGCGCTCGGTTTGTTCTTCCTGGAAAAAGCGAGCAGACCAGGAGGAGGCTCTGTCTTGGAGAGACGCGCAAAGAAGCCGAACTGAAAGGGGGTGGTAGTACGTCGTGCGTAGGAAGCCCTTTGGCGAAACCAGAAGAAAGAAGAACTGAGGAAGAACAGAAAGAAAGAATACGCGCGAGGGGGGTCAGACATCGGACCACGGTTGTCGTCAGATGTCCCCGATGGACTCAAAAGAAATGTTTTGTCTCCAAGCGGGACGACACGCGCGCACCCACAAATGAGGGGGATTCAGATACGGAGTAAAAAGAAAGGGCTGACAGCGCAACTTACGAGTGTACATACATCGTTGCCAGTCTAGGGAGATGAGCGACAGACACTGCAAGCCTTTCACGGAAAGAATTCTCCAAGTTCCTCGCCTTCAACGCTCTTACTCGCCGACCATAGATGAGGAATTCGGTATTTCCCTGTTCTTTAGGTTCTTGAACAGGCTCGGTTCTCAAGTCTTCTTATTTCGTCGCAATTCCCATTTTCGAATGGTTGAAGAAGCAGGATTCTTCTCGCTAGAATTTCACTGAGTACGAGAAGGGGGAATCTGTTCGTTTGGAGTACAAGACTCGTCCCGTGCCGTCATAGAATTTCAACACCGGCCTCCCTTACATTGCTTAGACAGCGTTTTCCTTGTCCTTCTTGACAAATATACGCGGGTCGCGTCCGCTTGACCTTGTATATGATTCCAGATTTAGCAAATATTGCGTGTGTGATGCTGTGTTTCATATGGAGTGCAGCTGGAGATGCGGTGTCGACGTCATCACGCCCTTCCTCCCCGCGAAAAAGGTTTCGCGATGTAAGGAGGAGGGGAAAAAAACTTTATTTCACGAAGAATTTCAGGCACATACGTCTCCGGATCTCCGCACACCCCACTCGCGATCTAAACGTTCATGTGATGTTGGTCCATGACTAATCATTAATAAAAAGACTAGCGCAAATAACACAGACACAGACATAGGAGAAGACAGGACAAGCGCTAATCTGCTTTGACTGGTCCATGATGTATGCGGCCCGACTGACGACGATCTTCTGCCTGGCCGGGTCCGCTGATCTCGCGATGTAAGCAATTTTATCTCGAGTCCATCGCTCGTTCTTTACTCACCTGAGCCTTGGCTGCCGGTTAATGGGAGAGCTTGACTTCCCGCTTCGTTATGGTTACCGCATCAGAGCTGCACGATTTTATGGAGATTTAGCAAATTTATTTCACCAACCGCACTTCACATATCAAGCTATAACACTTAATGTTATAGTCCGAGACAACTATAGTCCTCATCTCTATGACTAAAGTGTGTTACAGTCACAATCACTATGAAGGTGATTACATAAAATTCGAACAAACTGCTACTTTGTTGTTTATTTTTAGGAGGTCGAAATAAAACGCATGAGATTATATAAAGTAGACCAAATTGTGTATGTTATCTACCGAGACCACATTGTTTTATTTATTTATTTTTTTTTTTATTTTTTTTTTTTTTGCGGAAAATAAGGGAGCGTCGTACAAGGCAAAAGCATTTTCTGGTTAGTGTAAGCCGGCATTCATAAAAGCGACCCCATTTTAATCGATGGTGGCTGCTTATAAATATAGCTGTTCCTACCTTGGTCGAATTGGCACGTTTAAGACGTTATTTGGTCTATATAAACAGCCAACACGCGGTTACAATTTTAACTTGCCCGAAGATGGATATGTAACTGCACATCATTCTCAGAAATTCTTCCTTGTTTTATACGGCGGGTCGTCTCAAAGCGACTCAGGCTACGAGAGACGCCGTAGTGGTGGACTCCTGAAATTTCGACCACCTGGGGTTCTTTAACGTGCACTGACATCGCACAGCACACGGGCGCCTTGCTTTTCGCCGCCATCGAAAAACAGCCGCCGTGGTCGGAATTCGATCCCGCATCCTTGGGAACAGTAGTCGTGCGCCGTAACCACTGCGCCACCCCGCCGGGGTACGAAACTCAAGAACACTAAAATGCGAATGCACTGAAATTGCAGTGTACACTCCAGAACGCCAGAGCGCGGAAATTAGCCCGAAGGCCATTATATGACAGACGGTGTCAATTTCGCACGTGAACATCCAGTAAGCAACCTTAATCCTAGGCTTGACTAATTAAGAAAAAAAAAACGATATCTCGCTAAGCGCGTACAGAATGATGCTCTGCGCGTAAACTTGCAGAATTCAGTCATACAAAACATGGCTGAATAGACTAAGAAAAACCGACTTCGGAGAGCTTTCTATTACTTCAAAGTTCAGACTCTTCTCTCTCTCTCTCCACTAGAGTTGGTCAGCATCATTTACCTTCATCTCCAGAAACTGATAAAGTGGGGGTATGCAGCTTTACAGATTGAGCGCCTACACACCCAGCTGAGTCAGCGACCCCAGGAATATAGCTACGCGATAATGAAGCACACTGGTTTTAGTTCTTTTTTTTTTTCTTTAAGTGTCTAAGGATACGCGTACTGAATGTGTTTGGCCTGATCAACCGCGGCAGACACCGAGGCCAAAACGGCCGCCCACACCCGGCGGCATCTTCGCCTTTTTTTTTCCGGGACTTTCTTTCATGTTGGACAGAACACGAAAAAGGCGTGGAAAAAGGGGAAAGGAAATGGGCGGAAGGAAAACAGATCAGACAGGCAGGCAGGAGGTGAAAAGAAAACAATAAGGGAAAAGGATAAATAAAAGGATAAAGACGGGAGCTGACGAAAAACCGACGGCTTCGTGGAGCGCGGAGAACCAGAGAGGGCAACAGAAGCACGGAACGAGTGAACGCGGCGAGAGGGAAAAATGGGGAGAGGGGATCTCTCTTTGTATGTCGAACACGTGGCTCTGACCCGGAGTGAGTGCGCCAGCCTCGTCGGTAATGGGACGAGAGACAAAAGAAAGCAAGAATAGACGGCAGCGAAGGGAAACTGCTGAAGAAAAAAAAGAACTCAGCCAGAAGACAGGGAAGGGCACAACGCGGTAAACTGAAGGGTAGGGAGGAGGGCGAAGCTTGCGACGAGGAAAGACAGTGCGAAATGACGAACGAAAGGAATAAAAAAAGGAAGAACAGGAAGAAAGGAATCGAAAAGAGAAAGAATGGTCCCCGTCGCCGGACGTCGCAGTGGGATAGCACCGGCAGCAGCTTCGGTGAAACGACGGTGCTTGCAGAAGCAGAAGAGACGCAGTGGCGGAGCCGGTGTCGGGTTTCGCTCTTCTAGCACGCTCTCCTCTTTTCTTTTTCTTTCCATTTCTTTCGCTTTAGTCCTCCACTTAGTTCTCTCTCCCTCTCCCTATTCTTCGCTGTTTTATTGATCTCTTCGGGTTTTTGTTTCCTGGACCGAACGCATGCGCTGCGGGATCCCATAATGTCAGCCAAGAGACGAATGCTCACAAGCTCGGGGTGTGTGTACGTGTGTCGGCCGTGGTACAGCACGCAGCCGCCTTTCCCGAAAGTGGGCAAACAAAGGATGGGCTCGGGAGGAAGGAGACGTGCGCCTGCGGTGGTGCTTGTGTTGTGTGCGGCGGGACCAGCGGAGCCTACCCTGCAACACCCTCTTCCCCCCTGAAAAGAACGCCAGAAAGGCGCAGCATACCTCCTTCGTGCTCGCATGGCGTGGCAGTGGACGGTTGCCCACATTTCCGGGGGAGAAGGGAGACAGGAATTTATGCTCCCAGTAAAGAAGTTTCTTGTGCGTTTGAATTTTATTGCCTTTTCGTATACCTATAAAGGGACGAATTATTCGTGGTTTAAGCGTGTAATTTTTCACACCGTAAAGCATTTTCTCCACTGCTTGTATTGACAAACACCAGTCAAGCTTTTTTCCCTTCAAACAATGCCTCTCCGTAGTTTGCTACACGCATGTTCTTTTGCGGTTCTTGCTTTATTACGCATGATATAAGTTAGATTCCCAGTGCATGGCCACCAGGAAGGAAACACCTTAATTGTGTGGCATGAGCCTCAAGGCTGCCTTTTGAAAGCCCGAAATGAGTACTATATCATAAAGATAACTTGAGCAGCAGTTCAACAAATACAACAGCTTGACGTTAAGAAAAGATATAACGTCGTTTTTTAGAGGCTGCCGGCTCATTACAAAATTTCTGATACGATTCTCGCTGACAATCTACTCGGCCTGTTCATTTGCCCTTGTCAAGTGCAGACATGGCAGTAAGTGAATTACAGTAATGATAGCACAGTAATTTAATTACTTTCCTGGTAATTTGTAGTGTAATGAATTACTTTTTAGGGTTCGTAATTTAGTAATGTAATAGATTTCTTTCTGGCTGTAATTTCACAGCAAAAGTAATTAATTCCTTTCAAAATTACTTTTACTAAAGTGCCCCACTGCTTTTTCATTAGACAGCACAGTAGAGTGCCGCTAAAGCGGGAACGACATGCTGCAAGCCAAAGCCAGCATAACGGATCGGCAAAAGGAGACAGAATTGAGTAGAACATGGCGTCTGAGACCTCGTGTGTAGCAGGGTCATAGACTCATAGCTGTCCCATGGCAACCATTCTCCAAGCAGCAGGATACAAGGTGTCAAGGGCAATGCCGAAGGAAGAAATGGTGCAAGAAGGCCGGACTTGAAAACTATTTGGGAGCGCGGCGCAGTGGCACTCCTTGTTGCGTCGGCTAGGGCACAGGGGTGCCTGGTTACACTCGTCACTACGGGACGAGGGAGGGTTTAGATGGAGGGAGGCAGGAGGAAGGGTCCGTGGCGTTAGCATTACTGAGCCCAAGGTGCCTAGGTCGATTCTTAGAACTCCGGAAGCAATAAATAACCAAGCTTCTTCGGGCCCTTCAAATGGTGGAGACAGCACCTCGCCAGCAAGACGCCATGGGTTCGTTTCATGACTGTTTGGCCATGCTTCGGCTTTTGCTGTTTCTTACGGTTGTCTTATTTTTCTAATGGCAAATGCTGTAGGAAAGAAGGAAGGAATAGCTCTCTGGGACGGAATTTGGCGGGAAGACGAAAGGATGTGCGTGGTTCGTGTTTGCTGTTTGGAGACAAGTGGTTGTTTTGTTTACTTGTTTTACTATAGTTTTTGCATGGATAAAAACTAGAAAGTAACTTAAAGGGAATTGAATTACTCAGTAGAAGTAACTGTAATGTGATTTCGTTACTTTTGGGAGCAGTCATTAGTAATGTAATTTAATACCTTTTCAAAAGTGTGCTGTACGATGTCAGTGCACGTTAAAAAAACCCCAGGTGGTCGAAATTTCCGGAGTCTTTCACTACGGCGTCTCTCATAGCCTGAGTCGCTTTGGGACGGTAAACCCCACAAAACCAACCAACCAACCAACCAAAAGTAATTTTGCCACGTATGGCCATAATTAAGCCTTACGAAGTTCCAAGCTCTAAGAACAGAACTACCAAAAGTTTTTGTCTTTCAAAAACACAACTCTTCCCGTCCGGCGCACACTATGCTCAAGAGTGCAAGGCGCGTTGACGCGTTCCTTCCCGTCAGCGGCCACAGGCGTGATGAACGCCGTGTCTTTCGCCACCGTCCGTCCGTGCCTGTTTCGGCCCGGGAGGGACCGTCATCGACGCACGTCGGCGATGCTGCCATCGTTGTCGCCGCATCCCACTTCTCCACCGCGCCACTTCTTCGGCCAGGATCTGCGAGCGTCGGGCGGATGGCCCCGCTGTTTGCTCAGTGCGCCTACGCTTGCTAAGCTTCTCGCTTGCCTGTCATTTTTGGTGGCGCTCTTGCTGCTCCACGTTGTGGCCGCCGTCTGCCCCAGGAAATGGGGACCTCTGCAGAGAGGCGAGCACGCGAGTTTGTCGATGTTGCTGCATTAGCAAGGAAAGGCCTGCAGCCAGGCCGTGTGACGCTTGTAGACATCGATCGCTGCTGCTGGCTGCTTTCCCCCCTCCGCTTTCCCCCTTCAACGATGAAAGCCGAGGGTTAGAAAGCAGTGTACGGTGTTACATCTGAGAGCGGATGCACTTACCGTGGCCGATATTGTGTTCCTAAAGAAAGGCGATAGTTGATTCTGAACTAAGATCCGAAATCTCGATAAAAGGGGTCTCTCCTGGATTCGAAGTGATGGGCGTGGTAATTTGCGCGTGTAATTCGCCCCAGAAGATGCAATCGCTAAATTGCATCAACCTGTACAAGAGCAGCTATGGCTTTAGTGGTTGGACCTTTCAGTTTTCTTTTCTTTTTTTAGGATGCTAAGATAAAGTTTTTCAAGCGATATGCGTGGCACTCGAGTGCGCTCAAAAGTCACGTAGAATTTATTCATGCCAGTTAATTGCAAGTAATTTATGCAGAAGTAAACCTCTTTTCAGTACAGTGAATCAATACAAAATATTATTGCCATAATGAAAAAAGTTACTAGCATGGAAGCTAGATTCTAATGCTTTAAAAGAAGAATGTAGTAGAAATGAATTGATATATATAAGCGAGCAAAATCAACAAAGAGCGATTAACGCATTTATAGATGCGTACTTCCCCCTTTAGGCAAGCGGAACTAGACATTTTGTCTAATCGCTTTCATCACGAAATAAGTCTCTCAGACTGTGGCAGATGCAGGTGTATACTGTTTTTTTTTTTATACTGTTTACAGATCTTTATTTCAAACCCTGTAAGAGATATATACGTCAGTGTTTTCTGTGCTGATGTATTGTACAGCAAAGCGGACATTATATACATAATAAAAGGTTATTCCCGTTATTAAACTTTCTTTGTAGGCAGTGCAGTTCTAAACAATGAACTTCAAATACATAGACGCATTATTAGTTCAGAAAATTGGCTTTCCGCAATACACATATAAAAATGGCTTGCTTGCATTCGAATACAGCAAATACGGAAGCCGTTGTCTATTTTGTAACTTGGAATCAGTTAAGACGATTTCCGCGACATTTACTAGGCCTATAGCGACACTATTTTAAATTGTGCACTGCAAGGAGCCAACTTCCCGAGCTTGAAACGGATATTTTTGACGTTAAATATTTCGTAATTCATTGCCGATAAACAAAATTTAAAACGTAAAATCAACTCCTATATTTACAGTCGTAAGATAATTGTGGCCCTTGAAGTCAAAAGTAAGAAAAAAGAGTTCATTAGTTAATTTTCGTTCATTAATTGGTTTATAGTTTAGATTTATCACGTCCATAATGTCCGCCTTGAGCAAACCGCTCGTGCGCAAACCACAACGATCTGTCGCTCGCAGGGTTTAAAATAAAGATCAGTAAAGAGTTTAAAAAATACACCCGGAGAGAGTGAAGCAGGAAAGAAGGAAGGAAGAAAGAAAGGGAGAGCGGGAGGGAAAGAGGGCGGAAGACCCAGATATTCTGGGCAAATTCTGGGAGAGTTTCTGAGCGTAACTTCTTCGTTCACATATTTGATAACTGCATCCTATCACATTAAATTGTACGCAGATTCTCGCTCTGTTGGCTTGCAGTGTTTAGTTATTTGTTCTAAAGAATGCGTCCCATTGCTTTTGCAGGACAAACATGAGAAACAAAATTTTGCAATGCATCGGGAGCTGATACCTAATTTTCACACGAGCACTTTTGATCGTGATCAAGTCGAGTTGATCGAAATCGAGCTCGATGCGAATCCGGCGCTGCTATACATGGCGAATTCAATCGTGGTCGCCCAGGATCCTGCTCCCCCATCTACCGCGGTCGAGCTGTCGTTGCTATCCTCGTTCACAGACCTTAATCAAATGTACCAACCAAAAGTATAATTACGGCTTGGTTTATGAGGTTTAACGTCCTAAAGCTGTTCAGGCTCTGAGAAACGCCGTAGTGGATACCTCCAGAAATTTCGACCACCCTGGGGTTTCTTAACGCATGACATCGCACAGCACACGGGCGCCTTGCTTTTCGACTCCATCGAAAAGTGGCTGTCACGGTCGGGACTCGATTCCGCATCCTTGGGCACAGTATAGTCTAGCGCTCTAGATACTGCACCCCCACGGCTGGTATAACTAAATACAAAGATGACTCAAACGATTTTTTGTAAACAACTTTGTATTTAAATTTATGTAACTTGAAATGCGAAACTATGTTCGTACTCTCGGCATCACATGCGTGTTTTGGCAGTGCATGGTAAACAAATGTGCGGACTCGAAACTGGCTTCCAAGTTTGGTAGTCGCCTGGTGTCGTGAGTGTTCGTGTTGTTTACTTATGTAAAGTCAGTCAATAAATGTCTCACAAAAAGGACACGCTCGTTGTCAATATCTTGTCAATACCTATCAAACAGTGGCACACCAAATTGTTTACTGGATATACTGATGTAGTTGACTGAAGAGATGTATCAAATATGTTGACTTAGCACAAGATTGTCAACATAGTAGCAAGTCTGCGATTAACATTCAAGTTGTTGACTGAGTGTGCTGCTGTTGTTTAGTTTACAATTTGTATCATATATTTCTTGCCTGCCCAAAAAATGTCAACCTTGCTGTATAAGCATCCATGTTGTTGACTGCTTACGTCAGCTATTGTGCAGTAGTACGTAATCAAGTGACATATTTGTAAATGATCGAATTTATGTGATCCATGCTAAATGAGCGCGAAATAACAAACGCGGAAGAGGAGACAGCACAACACAAGCGCTCACTATCAACAGAATGGTTTATTCGGGAAAAACAGCTTAATAACACAAAAAAGGGGACAAAACAAACTTAAACCCGAAGCCGCATCAGGGATCTAATCAAGGAATGAAAACATGCGCATGATAAAACGTGAAGTAAAGCAGAGGACACCGGCACGGAACAAGAAACTCATTTGTCATCTAGAAATGCAATTTCAGGTGTTGTGAGGGTAACCGAGCATTCTTCTTCCTCTTCTTTTTCTCCTTCTTCGTCTTCTTCTTCACCTTCTTCTTCGTCTTCTTCTTCGTCTTCATCTTCGTCTTCTTCTTCATCTTCTTCGCGGCTGTTCAAGGTCATTCGTGACTGCGGCCACGGACTACGCGACGGGCCGAAATCTGGCGTAATGTTGCTTTCGCAACAAAAGAACTGTAGTTTTCTAGAATTTTGGAATACATCGCTTACGCATGAGGCGTATGTTTAGGCATGTCTAGTTTGGCCAATGTAAGCGTGGCCACAGGACGTCTGAATTCGATATACAACATTTCTGCAGCATTCAACATATTTTCGACATGCTTGATGCCTCATGTTTTGCTTACGAGACGGGATGCAGCATCCGGCCGTTTTTGAACCACCGCGCACAAGCGGGAGAGCTTGACGGGCCACCTACTTTTGAGCTAGTGGGAAGTTTTATGAGCGTACAGAATTACCGCAACGTTTTGTTTTCCTATGTGACGTTTGTTGCAGGCCGTGTGGGATCTGATAGGACTATTAAGCTGTTTTTTCCTAATAAAGCATTCAGTTGCGAGTGAGCGTATATGTTGTGCTGTCTTTTCTTTCGTGTTTGTTCTTTAGTGCTCGCTTAGCATGAATTCGTACCAACTCGCTCAACTTCTCATGTTAAAGTAATTTATATGAGACAGATCTGATCAATTATCCTTTTTTATTTGAAAGAAAATTTAATGAAACAATGTGTCACTCTTTGAACATAAACGCAAAGTTCTCATTACAGTGTCACAAAACCGCACAATGCAAGCAAACAATGTGCCATTATTTGAACATAAACACAAAGCTCTCATTACGGTCACAAAACCGCACAATGCACTGTCACACCAATATACAAGCAAACAATGTACCATTATTTGAACATAAACACAAAGCTCTCATTACAGGGTCACAAAACCACGCACTGCACTGTCACACAATATATAAGCGACAACGGGATTGCTTCGTAACGCGGTAGGCCACAGATATCAAATACAGGCGTATGCAGTCCGCAAACAGAAGGCCTTCCCTGCATCAGGAGCTACGGCTGGAGGCTTCTTGTTGTTGTTGCGACTGAAGGAAGAAGGAAAAGAAAATGCACGGGCCTGCTACTGGCTCTGTAGCTGAGCCACGTCCGCTGCCTCGTGCAGACAGAAGAGAAAAAAAAGAAAAGAAGAGGGAGAGAAAGACGCGCGTCGCAACAGCCGTCGTCCCCCACCGAAGCGGTGGCAGCCTGACTCCCACCACATGAGACAGTTATAGACCGAATTTGGTTTGAAAATATAACGGTTTGTGGTATACAAACAAAGCTACATTTAAATAAAAGCTAAACATTGAACACTTCGAATTACTATTTAAAACGTAAACATACCAAATTAGTGACCGCATTCTGGACCACCGAAACCCCTGCTGTTGTCAGATGGAAAGGGGGATTGACACCCTAAAGTGCCTCCCCAAAGTCTTTTTTCTTTCTTCTTCTTGAACCAACATTGTTGGTTCATGGCCCCTTTTCCCAAGCATTTCACCCCAGAAGAGCCGAGCACCAGGCCGGGGGAGATCTTGTACCCATTGGAAACCTGTGGGTACCCGGCGGCACTGGGGATCGAACCCTGTACCTCCCAAAGTCTCACATAACTCATCAGCCCATCATCATCCGTTCAACCCCTTCGACAGGCTCCCCCCCAGGACCAAGTGGGGACTAGGGGAGCGTTCGTGTTCGAGGTGAGGGCCCTACCCGGACAAGGGGGCCGCCGCGCGACGCACCCTCAATTATTTTTGCGTCAGTAAAATGGGAGAAATCCCAAACATCTATTATTATTTGCAACTACCTTTACAGAACTCTACCTTTACCGATCTCGATCCGAAGTGCCCGCGGGCAGCTAGCGGTATAGACCATTTAGATTAGTCAGTGTGTTCTGGAAAATAGTTTGCAGTGTGCGCAGCTGCCTCCAAATAATTCTCACAAAAGCATCCCTCTGATTTTCCATGGCAGTTTTAGATTCCTTGGAAGAGTAAAAGAAAATAAAAACAAAAACTTTGATGCCGAATTTTCGCCTCAAAATTGTCTAAGAAATACGTCTAAGAAAATTTTCATTAACATGCGCATAACAGTATCTTACAATATATCCCCACATTTCCGTCATAATTAGCAATTGTCTAAGAAAAATATACTTCGACAAGAGGCAATAAATAAGGAGAGAAACAAATGAATTAACAAAAAAAATAAAAGAAAGGCAGGAAGAAACAACGAAAGAACGAAAAGTAAGAAAAGAAGAGAAACAGTGGATCAAGGGAAGGAAAGAACGAAAAAGGGAAGCTTCGAAGAAAGACAGAAGGGAAGAAAATAAATAAAGAAGTGCAAACCAGGATGAAGGAATAAGCAGAGAAATGCGTCGCTAAGATACGTGTTTCCCGTTCTATCCCGCGCCATCTCGGCGGGCGGGCGGGATATAAGGTGTCGTGACTGGGGCCATTAGAGCCGCGTTACCGGGCGTCCCACCTCCGACCCGTGCGCGTCCCATCTAGCTGTGGCGTCGGCGCAGCCGCCGCTTCCCGAGATCATTACATCGGTCGGCGCGCTGTGAGGGAACACCTTGGGTACAGCCGGGCGCCGCCTCTGATTACTCGACCTTCTATCCCCTTTCTATCCCCATTCTCCGCCGAGGTATGTCCCTCCCTAAATACGTGGCGTGCTCCGGCGTTGCCTGGAGGACACTGTACGCGTGCGCGAGTGGGTCTAATGGCTGGGGACGGTCCTCAAAGAGGTATTCCCGTTCATCCTGCTTTCTTCCTCTTTCTCCTTCCTGCAGACCCGCCATCTATAAACGCGTCTTCGTGGCTATCAATATTTCAGCGAACACCGCGACTTCCTGCCCTTCGTGTTTTCTCCCACCCCTATAGTCACTGAGAGCGTCTGTATATTATTTGAACCTTTTTGCTGCAGACCTGTTCACTCTTTTACCGGAGTGTACTATAGATTGCTCTCACAGGCAGTCGCAGCACACATCTTTCCTCTTCTGGTACACCTATAGGGGCACCCATTACCCAGGTGTTCCCAGGTGCACTCAGGTGTACCCAGGTGCACACCATGGGGGTGCAATTTCTGTAGAAGTGGTACCATTCGGAAGAACGTGTGCTATTGCTTCGGCTCATTCCAGTCGCGGCTGAAGTTGCCATATTCAAATATATGTGCTGCTCGTTAGAATATTTTTGTCAAAAAATAAAACGTGCCAATCCGGCGGATGTTCACACAACGCATACGTCGTTACTGTTTGGCAGGTTCTGGGAGGGGAGTTAGCGCTAATGAAAGCAGGGCGAAAGGTTCAATGCATGTGAGCTTGGCTTGCACGCATTTCAAGCACAGTAAACTCAGATCAACGATGTCGGTTTAGAGCCATAATTTCTTGAGTTTATGGTCCCACCCCGGCGCCTCACTGTCGCTGGTACGCCGGAAGTTTTCGTTTCCAGGCTGCCTTCTACAACCACATGTCTTTTGTACTCTAAACCTGAAGGCTTACCCGTGACGTCACGTATGGGTGTCATGATGATTGACGACGGATGGCTAAATCGCACATCAAATAAAATAGGGGTATGATGATTATAGATATGAGCGTTTTCCACCATGGTCCATCAACATGGTGTCCACTACGATATTGGCTTAAGTTATCTATTCTGAACAATAGTAACAAGATACTATCAGAATTATAACAGGACGCCACTAACCAAACAACTGTATACAACGTAGTGCTTTCAGGTGAGCTGTAAGTATACATCCTCTATGCTGTAAGTATACATCCTCTATAGAAACTCGCTCAAGCCTGGTTTTTGTTCGAGGTGGAGCTGAACGACCAGCGCGATAGAGCACCCACTCACAAAATGAAAGAGTGAAAGAGGGGCGACGACAAAGTCGTTGGGGCTACGAGATTATTGCACCAAGGCACGCAGGCAACGCCCAATGTCTGGGTATCACTGCCCTGACGTGTCACAGCGCCGCGGAGGGCTCATTTTCTCGGGGAAATCTTGATCTGCACCGCGACCAGTTACCGACGCAAGCTTAGACGATGGCCAGCGGCACGCCAATGAGTCGTTCCATGCGTTCCAAGGCACTTGTGTGCCCGCGCGTGCTTATTCCTTTTTTTAATTGTTCTGTTCAGGTAGTCGTTCTTGTGCCCTCATTTTTTCTCTTCTTTCGTTTTCTTTTCTTTTCTTTTTTTTTTTTTTTTGCAGAACTTCCTTAAACGGGTGCTGTTCCCCGCTCCTGGCCCTCTTTTGAACAGTTATCTGGACGTCTTGAGAGTACTGAGCAAGGGTATGTAGTGAAGTTGTTGATTGGTTATGCCAGCGGACGAGACGCAGGTCTCGCTAAAGACAAGCTGCTGCAGTGCCATACAGGCTTCCGATACCATTGGACAACAACGGCGTTTCTCATATCCTGAGTCGCTTTGATACGTTAATTCACAAAGTCAACACCATTGAACAATGAGACGGCTGGCTATCCCGTTGTCGAAAAGCTTCAAGCGCGAGAGGGAGCAGCGACTGCGCGGATGCAGTCGAGGACAACGTTAATAAAATTTCTATTAACGTTGGCCGAGGACAACGCTCATTAAACTTGGTTGAGCCTCTACAATTTCCTTCCTTTCTTTCTTTTCTCCTTCCTTCCTTCCTTCCTTCCTTCCTTCCTTCCTTCCTTCCTTCCTTCCTTCCTTCCTTCCTTCCTTCCTTCCTTCCTTCCTTCCTTCCTTCCTTCCTTCCTTCCTTCCTTCCTTCCTTCCTTCCTTCCTTCCTTCCTTCCTTCCTTCCTTCCTTCCTTCCTTCCTTCCTTCCTTCCTTCCTTCCTTTCCCGTGTACGTGTTTTTTATTCTGACCATCACGCATTAGTGCAGTCAATGGTAGTAGTGACGTTGTAACTGCAGTCCCCTTCTACGTTATTGCAGAGGACGGCAGCGCAAAATATTACCAGTGTCCCGCTCTGACATTTTTATTTTATTTCAGATGCAAAATTAATGCTGCCCAAATTTGCACCTTTAGAATACTGTCATTGTCGCGGTCCGTAGCCTGACTTCCTCAGCCATTGCCAATGAATGGTTCCAAAAGTATATGGGAGGTACCCCGAAACTTTGCAAGTGTTCGCAGGCTGGGATTCAGATATCTCGGGAAAGAGAGAAATCAGGTTGATATGAGTAGGTAGGCCAAAGCTGAACGCCTATACTACTGAGAATGAGAGAGAGGGAGAGAGAGAGAGAGACGATTTGTTCAGAAAGGCTTCTGTAGTCAGAGGAAGAGCCGTAATGACCCTTTTCCTTCGACCAGCAGCCGACCGCGTTCCTTGACAGTAGCCAGGCAAGCAGACAGCCACAGCCACCTCCTGTCTGCGGGCAGTCGGCGTTTATTACGGCTCCAAAGACACCAGGGGCGCGGGTCCCACTGGCGAAACCGTTTAGCGCCGCCACAGCGAAAGGTCGTAAACGGCTCCGAAGAAGGGGCGTGAGCACTCCCCAGAGCCTTTCCACGAAACCAGCGAGAGAGCGGCTTCCTTTTCCTAGCGCTCATCGTCTTGCGCCTTCTTCGCTGGCTTGGATCCCCGCGGAGCCGAGAACCCGAAGAAGCCACGGGGCATATGCTCGTTTTTCGCCTGGCCGCCACTCCCGGTCTCCTCCCTGCGTAGCGTACAAACAGGAAGTCCGCGAGAGGGACCTGACTGTCGACACGACGCGATGAAGATCTCGGCTCTCAGGAACGAGGGTTTCAAATTTCGAGAAACCGGAGGCGACGCGGTTGACGACTATAATGTGATCTCGGAGCGAAGCTTAAATGCTACCTTTAGAGCAAGTCTTTAGCAGTGAAATGGTGGGAACGCTGACCGGATTTATATAAGGGGGTTCATAAGAAGGGGAAGGCGCAGTATCTGTCACACTTGCAGCTGTGGACACCTGAACCACGCCGTAAGGGAAGGGAGGAAGGTGGGAGTGAAAGTGAAAGTGGATAGAGAGAAAGAGGAGCCGCAGTGGAGGGCTGCGGAATAATTTCGACCACCTGGGGATATTTAACGTGCGCTGACATCGCACAGCACACGGACGCCTCTTCGTTTCGCCTCCATCGAAACGCAGCCGCCGAGGTCGGGATCGAACCCGGGAACTCCGGACAGTAGTCGGGCGTCTTACCACTGCACCAACCCGGCGGGGCTGACCGAATTTCTTCACCCTTGGTTTTTTGCTGGTTTTGGTTTGAAAGTTGCAGCTATAAGAAGGAACGCAGATTTCATGTTCCGCGCTAACGCGCCCCGTTTTAAGCGCTGGTATACAGTTAACATAGAGACCCGAACGATGTCCTTTTGAGTGAAAAAAAAAAAACGAAAAACAACAACAATACAAACACGTTAAAGGGCCCGAAAGTGAGAGGCCCGCTTGCAATTATTGTCCTTTTAATTACAGGTATTTTGATGGTAACTTTTCCGGCCTCATATGTGGAGTCGAAATTTGAATCAGGCTTCTTTTTATTTTGTTATTCAACGAACAACCGCACATAAACAATATTAATTCTCTGATGATCATCGCTTTGCGGCCGTCCTCTTTACAGCTGAACCTTCTAGAACCCTAAGCAACCATCGCCATCTGTTGGCAGCCTCGAGTACGATATTCCTGTCCCTTTGGTGTTGGCTGGAAGGGGTTTTGGATCCGTTACCAATGTTTCTGTTCATGGTGCTGTAAGGTGGTCCAATATGGGAAAGGAAGAGATCACCGACAACGCCACATAATTGATAAACAAGACCAGCACATCGGTCTCAGCATTTATATCGACGCCGCCCTATATCATGACGATGACACCGGCATCACGTTTGCAACCCCCGCGCCTACTACCAGGAGGGTTCACAGCTGCACGCTACTAGCCACAGTGGTCGCAGGTACTGGTCCACAACTGAACTCGAGTTAACGGCCATCGACGAGGCCCTTCAACACTGCACCAAAGGAACAGATCGTTTCATCCACATATACACCGACAGTCAAGAGGCTATAAAAACTCTGCAAGCCCGTTCTTACAAGACCTCAGTACAACACCGCATCAAACAGCTCTGCCGCTACCTGCCAGAGACCTCACTTGTCTCGGTACGAATTCGCACCTGGACATCACGCACAAGGAACTGGGAACAGAATGGCCCACGAGGCCACGAGGCCCCCAATACCAACGCCAAGTGCAAGCTTAGTGCCCTGCTAGACTTCATGTCGGAGTCTGGCGCCCTCTACCTCACCTAACCCACCCCCTTCCACTCTAGGCCTCAGGTCATCCTCATGAATAAAGGTTTTTTAATGAATGAATGAATGAATGAATGAATGAATGAATGAATGAATGAATGAATGAATGAATGAATGAATGAATGAATGAATGAATGAATGAATGAACGGCGATATTTTAAAGCATGCAATTTTGAGAAAAATAGAGAGTATAGACTTCGCGAGCATAGTGATCCCCATGACCCACTTCTCATCTTGGTTGTGAATTTTGCTTACAAATTGTTTCTTGAGCTCTCAGCAACTATTTGCCACGGCCATAGGAAATCAAATGGATTTATCGAACACTCGATATTCCCACGATGATGGAGTAGATGGATGGATTGAATATAGAAGCGTCCCTTTTGATAGCAGTTGCTATCATGCTCGTTTTTTTTTTTTTTTTTGCCCCTAAATCTTGAATATTGTTTCAAGATCGGTTACCTACACCATCGTTCCGTTTATTGAATCTTTAATTTTTATTTTTACATTACTAACATTATGTCACTATTCTGCTTTTAAGCCACCGATCTTCCAATCTCTTTTTGCTAGCTTTCACCGCAGATTCATTCACCCGACCACTGGTATCTTTAAACCCCAGGGCCTCAGGAAGAGTGACCTGTGCCTTTTGAGCGTTCCCAGCGCCACGCGGCTAGTGGTGGCAGCGATGAAAACAATTGAAGCGTTCGCCCAGTTTATTTGGGCTTCACAGATGCAGGTCGCATAACCAGACTCTGTTGGCTGTCTCCCACACGCCGCACAACTGATATAGCCCCCCCCCCCCCCCCCCTCCATTTTTATGTTCTTTCAAAGAAAACGCTGCGCGGCGCATCTGACTGCTTAATATTTCGTCGTAATTCATGGTACCAGACACGGGGCGACTACATGTCTTTTAAGTGCGGCGAGAGCAAATCTTGGCGCAAAAGAGAGCGACAAGCAATTTTTTTAAGGGCAAATGAGCGAAACCCGTTTTTGAATCACTGGAAACGCGTGCAGCCTTTCCACAAGCGTCCAATAAATTTTCTTCAGTGCATTAATTTTTGAAGGAATTGTGAGCGTTCCATATCTCCTGAACGTGTCACAGGAATTGCTCTCCGTATCGTCTACTAATGCAAAAGAGACAAAGGACTGAAGAAAGAGTTCCTGCGCTTTTAGAACTAACGGTCAGTTCTTGGACAGCGTTCGTGTCGTCTTCTCTCTCCTTGGCCCTTTGTCTCTTTTGCGCTAGTCCACGATGTGAAATACTTCCAGCTTGCCCAATACAGCGTTCTGTTGAACTGCGGTTTTTGCGGCTCTGAAAGTTACGACTTTCGCGGGTGTGACAGGAAACCCGCTACGAGCCTTAGAAGGGCTCGGGGCTCTTAACTGTTGGCTATCTCCTAGAACTTTTATCGCTTTGGCCACGTGTGCCAGTTTACGGGCTCTATTCATGACCAGTGGCGAAGTTTCCTCCTGTTACGAAATAAGAGCAACAGACTCTGTCTGCCATGTGGCGGCACTCAGCCAGGGAAAAAAAAAAATAAAAATAACGGGACACAGGAAAGGGAAACTGTTTGCTGCGCGAACAGACGTGGTCCCTGTGTCTTGTCGTAGTCTAAACATCCGTTCGATACTAAGCGAGTTGCTTGGTATGACTTGGTGTACACATATCGAAGTTGCTACACTCGACTGTGATAAGCAATAAAAAGTAGGGGAAACGAAATGGAAAGAAGAAGAAACGTAAGCGTCGGTAAACTGAGAAGAGTTTTATTGTGGGAGATACTCTGTGTTGAGAGGTTTGCCGCTAAGTTGTGAAGCCTGCTGGCCACGTGTGTCAACATCTTGGCCAACACTCGGCAGAGTGCCTTCGAGCCAGACGAAGGCCTGCTGTCGTATATAGTCTGTGTATCATCGTACTTTCAGTCTTTCATATCCTTAAGGTTATAACGTGGGGCCCGCCGCCCGTAGGTTGTAAAGAAAAGGGCGCTCTTCCTGGGGCATGAACCATGGTCGCTACGGGAAGAAGGCGTTAAAGAAGAATGCAAGGCTTTCTAACGTGTAAGCAGCCGTTCACGAGGTTCACGTGTAAGCAGCCGTACACGTTATAACAACCAAAAAAAAAAAAATTGTCTCCGGTGATCTCACCGCTCGTCTGATTGTCCTACTAAGTATTCATCAATTCGAGATGGAGAGCACAAGGAAGTGCTGACAGCTCCAGGCAAACAGGCCTATGGGACATATACTTCAATATTAAACATTCAATGAGTGCTATAAGAAAGGTCACCTGTTTTTGCAAGCGGTGTGTCTCACTAATGATAATAATAATAATTGGTTCACAGCAAGGGAAAGGAGCTGTATATCTGTCACACTTGTTTCTGTGGACACCTGACCGCGCTGTAAGGGAAGGAAGGAAGGTGGGAGTGAAAGTGGAAAGAGAGAAAGAGAAGTCGTAGTGGAGGGCTACGGAGTAATATCGACCACCTGGAGATGTGTACGCTGACATCGCACAGCACACGTACGGACGCCTCTCCGTCTCGCCTCCATGGAAACACAGCCAGCGGCAGTCGGGATGTGTCTCACTAATTATTCATTTCTCTAATTCACTATTCGATACGTTGATCCCTCTCCTTAAGAATGGGCCGTGGTCACGCCGGTATATAGCTTGAACAAACTAAGAGGAACAGCGGAGACAATCACAATGTACATTCTAAAGCGATTTGAAGGTGATCATGTTAGGACCTAATCGAATTACAAAGTTGAAGTACAATTTAGTTTACCAGAACGTAGTAACGAGTACATAAGGTCAGCTAGCAGAAGAATCTCTCATTTCTTGCGCCGTCAAGTTTGTTGCTGAGTAAGAGGCCATGGCGTCAGAAAAGGAAAACAAAAACAAAAAACAAATGGGCCGTGGCGCCGCAACAAACGGGGTAACACTCAAATCGCGCTATATACGGTACATTATTTTAGTTGCTATAATTCGACGGAACCCTTCACTGCGTCTCTCATATGCAGAGTGCAGTAGCTCGGTATCGTTAAGTCTCGCATACGAATTGCCAGCTACTTCGTAGAGTCCCTATCCTCACCTCTCAGCGCACGCTAATGTATACGGCATTTCATGCCTAGATCTCTCGGTGTCTGCTTGCCTCTTTCTTGTTTCGGGAACATAAATGAATGACAAAATGAAAAGTGACGTTCTTTGTTTGTTTGTTTGTTTGTTTGTTTTTCTAACATGCCTGTTAACCCCCGCGCCTTCCAACTTTATCGCGGGACAGAGTTCTCCAGAGGCAGGGGTCCTCCTCGTAAACTGTATATATGCACCGCACCAGCGTTCGCGTCATGTCGAACGTGACGACGTATACCCATGGCGACGCCCCCTTTTCCACGACGCGGTGCTGTGTATGTTTTACGGCCGTCTTCGAAGAGTTCCCTGCGAATATCCATACGTATATATATACGGAAAGCGCACGCCAGCATGAAAGGCATCGGCTCCTTTGCCCTGAGCGCGCTCTTTGTCTCACTCGTCATCCATGCCTTTGCCTCTGTACTCTGTTCTCCGCGCTCCTTTTATATATGGTAGGCAGGTACAGGGGTGAGAGAACTAACCTATATCAGCTTGCACGGAGAATGTGGTGAACCGGACATCCATTGCGGTCCCATGCAGCGAAAATACTTGCTGCGATTAGGCTCGCCGGGCATATAGGTCGTTAATTTATTTTTCCCTTTCTCCATATTTGGCTCGTGACATTCGATTCAGCAAAAATACTTGATGCTTTTGAGATCGCGAGGTGTGCTTGCCGCTGTTGTATTAGCCCTAGCTGATTTGTTTTTCCTTTTCTTAGTAGCTTGGCTTCGCTAATATTTGACCCCAGGGATATACAGTCGTACTGTTCTTTTTTTTTTATGATCTTTTGCCCATTTTTAAGCAGGGCATGATGCATACTTTGTCACAACTTTATCAGTATTTTTTCTTGATTGAATTGTATTCCTCGGTTCAAATACTGTTGCACCTTGCATCTCGATGCTTGATTTTGTTAGCAGAACCCGACAGCACGATATTTCATGACATTACTGTCACTTGTCCGGCAGCAAAGTATGCATTTATTGATGAGACATTGCAATAAGAAGGTGAGCAGTTTTTTTGTTTTTTTTTTCCGCCGGTTCAATTCAAACAGTTCAACCCAACTACGTAGTTGGGTTGAACTGAAATGAAATGAAGAGAATCAAAGAAATGATATATGCTATCATAGTGTCCTTGCTGCAGAACATCCCGATTCAGAGATTGCGACATTTTTGGAGGTTGCCCGTTCATTTGTTTTCAAAGTCCGGAAAGAAGCGGAGGCTACTTAGGGTGATGTGAACGCAGTTTTTTAAAGGAAACGGCATTGTTGACGTTCTGACACTCTTAGGTCGCCAGAATTTATAAGTCGCGTCCAAGCTATCAATAATGAAGACAATGGCAAGTCGATAAGAGCCATCGCCAAGTAGGTGGAGGTTGACGAGTCCACTGTCAGACGCGTGGTTCATGAGGACCTTCGCTACAAGTCATATGCTATGCGGAGAGGACAGTTCCAAGGCTTAGAAAACCAAGGAGAACCGCCTGAGCAAACCTAAGCGCCTCCTGAACAAAGTGAAACACTTAGAGTAGCCTGGAATGCTGTTTTTTTCCTCCGATGAAAAAAAATTTCGTTCAGGACCAAGCTCAACCGCAGAAATTATAGGTGGCTGTGCCGAGACCCTGAGGAATTTCCAATCGTGAAGAGAACAAAACTTCCAGCCTCAGTGATTGTTTTGGGCGTTGTGAGCGGTGAAGGAGATGTGATGCCTTCACATTTTTTTCTTCAAGGTAGCAGGGTCAATTCTGATGCTTACGCTGAGGTGCTGTGCGCGATTGTGAAGCCTTGGTCTACTTCTGTGGCATGTGGGAGACCAAAGTAAATGCTGTGAAGACTCTCAATGAAAAATAAAACAGGAAATTTGGTTCAGTATGCGCGCACTAGCGATCAAGAAAAAAAATCTACGAAACACGAGTGTACAAAGCAGAGCAAAAAAAGCAAAAGCAAGCAAGTGGAGAACGAAATGCACGAATCACATTGATTAACAGTAGATAACAGGCGTGACTTAAATTATCGGTATAAAACGGAGGAATTAAGTGTAGTCGTACATATTGTAAGGTCGGACTTGGCGGATCAGGTTTTATTGAGACCTGAAGCCCTTGTCGCACACTGTAGTGAACCACACTTCGCGATGACGATGGGTGATGAAGATGAAGCAGCACGTTCCACCGTGTGGAAGATGAAGCACCACACAGTGCTCACAATATAATTTTATCTGAAGCCGGGCTTTGCCTAAGGCAGTTACAACAGGCTTTCCAAAATTCATTTTGCAAGCAGGAAGGAGAGGTAGGTCAGTCTGAGATGAAAATCGTGTTATATCTTTCATAATTATGAACTGTTCTGGGAATATAGATTTAGTAGCATGTGAATGTTCGGTGAAACAGCCCAACGAAACAGCAAACAGAACGAAACGAAATGAAAGGTTTTATTAAGAATAGTATTCACTTGGGAAAGAAAGCGATAAGAAAACATGAGAGTGCATCCAGCTTTTTTCCGAGTGCGGATTTGTATACCCACAGGTGCGAAATGTGCGAGCTACGCCAAGGTGAATACGATGAATGGCTCTGTGTAAACGACTGCTAAAGGAAGAGAAGTGCCCGCTTGTCAGAATAGTGCTGAGCGCGGACGAAAACTTTAATCTTTAATGCCATAAATTGATTTCTTAGTAACCAACGACGTATGCTGTAAGAATTCAACATCTCTATCTGTACGCCTAAATACTTAAATACGCACTATTGTTAATGTTAATACTTAAGGACCTAATATACAAGGGAAGAAAGGGGGGGGGGGGGGGGGGCACGGCGTCTTTTTTTAGGGAAGATCTGAATATAGTATATACTTACTAGTGAGTGTTACTTTGGTTAATGAGTAACATGTTTACCCGGGGCCGTTCTTCCAGGAAGCAGACACTAGTTTCCAAGTAGTAAAGGAATCAATAGATTTTTTTCTGACGGGAATAACGTGTCGTCTGCATACAACATGGTATATTAAGGGCCATGGCAGAAAGCGGCGATTATAGCCCTCGGCGATATTAGCCCTCTAATCACCTCTGCTTATACGAGCAGAGATGATTAGAGGGCTAATATTACTCATTGTAGCACTCATGTACGAACTTCTTTCGCGAATAGTGGTGGTATAGATGCTCACAGATTTAGCGCGGTGAGCTTTTAGTGAGTGCATAATCGCAATTCCTGGATGCCGTCGTTTTGAAATTTAGGAAATGAACTTTTATCGTTCATGCTGTCATGATGAAGTTTTCTAAACTTGCAATAGCACATTCAGGTGACAAACCGCGCCCGAAAGAGAGTACCTTTTATAAGATAACATATTTATCATAGTACTTGATTGGGAAATATTTCGGGAGATTCTCTTGTATTTTGCTAAGACAGGGTCGATAAGAAATTCGCTTGTAGAAAAACGGTCAGGTAAGTATCAACTTTTTTAAACACAGGAAAAACCCATGCCTGCTTCAGAATTTGCAGGAAATCACTAGTTAATAAATATTAAATGCTTGGGACCGAACCGGAGACATATTACTTTTCCCAGCCATCCTATCAGGAATGAGTTTTGCCTGCGCCAGGACCGCATCTTTTTAGGTTAGTTATGGATTACGATACAAATGTAAATTGTCTATACGTTATATATCCGGGAATATTATTCTATAGATAAGCGACCGTCTTTTCGGCAGTTTTTTGTTGGTGCTCCGCTCCTTACGCTGAGTTCGGTATATATATATACATATATATATATATATACTTTCAAAAATACTCTGCCTCGGTTGCCTCCGATTTTCTTTCGCAACAAGCAAATAGCGCGCGTCACGACGGCGTTCAGCGCTGTTATTACTGAAGCCGAAATTGTGGCACGGTTTTTTTTTTTTTTTTTAAGCTCTCGACATTGTTGACAAAAAGCGGAGACTATTCAAAGCAGCAGCGAGTAAAAAATACAAACGGAAAAAGAAATCCAACAACGCAGGCGTAATCAAGACGTACGGCATCTGTACGTGAAGGAAGAATTCAGCGGCGTTAAGTGAAGGCGCTGATGGACCGTGCCGAAAATGACAAGGTATAGATGAGCGCACTATAATATATATACTCCGGACAGGAGACGGTTAGTGGCGATCGGGGTGTGCGTGTATTTGATATGTGAAGGCAATTTTCGTAGTGATTCGGGAGAGAAAACTTTTTAATGAATTATTGCTACAGTAATCCCCAATTGGAAGATGCTGCATGAAACAATTCGGCGTTGCCCAAGCTCATAAAATCAAAATAGCAGGAAATTCTCTCCCCTATACGCTGCTCTACGCTGCATCGAGAAAAAACAATTTTTCTCAATTCAGGCTTATTTCTCCTTCCACAGAATGTGCATACTTAGGTGACAGAATTTGGCCCAGAATTGGCCCTCAACCTATTTGAACCACCGTGTACGCGATGAAGGGCAAGAAGCAGTGAGTGCAATATTGTGACACGCATGACAACGATGAACATCAAAGCCGACTTCCAGACCTTGATATATATACGACAAAAACTTACCAGTCTTCAAAAGCGTGAATTTGCTGATATGAAAAAGTAAGAGCCAGTGAGCGTATATCTTTAAATTATATTGTAAGCTGGGGAATTCGACATCATAAAGCAGCATACTAGTTATGAAGGACGCTGTATATAGTGAAGGGTTATGGATGTAATTAAGAACACCTAGGCTTATTTGACGTGTGCTTTAATTATTTTTCTTTAATGCCCCCCCCCCCCCTCCCCCCACAGCCGGGAATCAATCCTGCCTGCTTGAAATTAGCAGCTCTGCCAGGAGCCGTATTACGTATCTTTATTATAGCACTATTACTATGATAACTACGCATGTATAGACTAAACTTCGCTGCAGCCAATTTATAAACTGAGCAATGAGTCACCCGCTCAAATCGAGAGTCAGTCAATGTAATCAGTCCAGAACTTGTTTCCATGGGTACTTCACGGAGAGTGGTATGGTTGAGAAAAAGATAACGCTGATTTTAGTTTGCCTGTAGTTCCGGTTTAGCCGCAAGACACTTCTGCATAGTATATGGGGATATAAAATAGGTGCGATCAAGCTTACACCAGTGTAATGACCGCAAGACGAGCACTGTCCGGTCAACTAAACTTTAGAATCTTTATATCTCCTCCGCAGCCGATTTCAAATGCTCTATTCGCTTTTAGCCTTCGTCCAGTACAGACGCACGTATATGCTGTTCGAATACAAGGCGGGATTCGGGAGTCAGTATATACTCAATATAGAGTGACCAGATTGCGGCCGCGAGCTACTCGTATTCTCAAAGAAAGGAAGAGAAAACGAGGGAGAGAAAAAGAAAGATTTATTAGTGCCAGGCAATCATTTGCCGTCCGGAAATACAGCCCCGAAAGTCATCTATTAAGCGCGCGCTTTTTTTCTATGCTTTTTTCTTTTTTGGTATTGGGATTCAGAAACGGAAAACGCGAACGGCGAGATTACCCGAGAGAAATGCATACGGAGAACAGAGGAAACGTGTCAGCGCACCCTGGAAAATTGAGAAACCCTCGCTGGGAAAATTACTTGGCCCCCTTCCCCCTTTTCCCTTTTCCGGCCCTCTCGCATGCAAGCCTCACATTCGCCAGAGGTTTGTACCTATATATACGCGAGAGCAATGTCTGTTCTGTTACGCGACTACTTTCGCCGCGTCGTTTGTTACACCCGGGTGCTCCTTTCATTACCGCGTTTGCTTCTGGATTTCGTTCTTTGACAGCGTTCACCGCACTCTGCAAGCGACTGTGACCCCGCGAGTTCCTCCGAATACGGGGTCGAATGCAACACGCTCCTCGCCATTTCTTTTCTCTTATTCCTCTCCTGCCTAACCGTGCAACCTCGTAACACGGCGCCGCGGTGTAAACGCTTTTGCGTGGAACCTTTTCGCTATTGAATGGCGTGAAAGAGAAGCTCGCTTAATGACCATTACGGCGGCCGCCATTTTATCCTGCGCAGCACTTAGTTTAGCGCCTTATTGTTGTTTCGAGCGTTCCTTTTTCTGTTTTTTTTTATTTATTTATTTAGCGAGTAGTATAAATCGCGTGTCACTGTACCCGCGCATACCTGCATGCATTTGTGTCTCTTCCTCTTGATCGCGGGCCCTGTTTTTTATAGGTTTGTTCTCGGAATCGCCTAATTATTTCTGCCCCGGCGTTTCTTTCTGGGCGGCTCTGCGTTAAATGCGTGCCTCTCCCCTCCACGGCTCGTCGTCCATTTCGTTCACATTGTGATGAATGGTTCTCGCTGGCTTTGTGCGCGCCGCCACGAAAAGGGACAATTCAGTTCTCGGCGTGTGTTTGTACGTGCCGTCCCTGCGGCGGCATGTATCGCGAGGTGAATGCCCTTTCTAGCAGAATTGCGAAACGCAGCCAAACGGCGTATTTAATTCGTTCTTGGGAACAGTATAGGGACGAGTGAGCAGTTTTAAGTGGGGCGAGGAATTCGCTGTGATTTTAAACACGAGACCAAAGCTTTTGTACAAAGGATCTTAATTTGAGCGACTGCCACCCCATACCGCGTGAGGCTGGACTATTAAAATTGCCGCTAGAAGACGTGCCCGGTTAATCAACATAATTTACAACATCCGTCAAAACTATAGCCGATGTGATCGGAGAGACAATTTTTTTACTGGCCAGGTGTAGCAGCGGCGAGTAGAAAACGCGTGGCATTACAGTCAGCGCTGAATCTCACTATGTGTCGTATAGTCTTTTGACAGTTCCAAGTGAAAATACGTTGCCGTCTTCCCCATTCCGTTACGCAGAGTTTGCGACTGGTGATCGACAGATGGTGCTAGTTGGCGATGTTCAGGTAAGCTATGTATATAGAACTACGACTTCAAAATTATATTTTTCAGCAAGCTATACGTTCAGAACCGCGTCATACGAAATTTCAAAACATCACATCGGTAGACATCCGATATAATCAGACCACACATCATAGCTCAACATGACACCAGATAAATTGTATTCTGTATTTATGTGTGTTTTATTTTGTTGGTTTAACGTCCAAAAGCGACTCAGGCTATAAGAGACGCCGTAGTGGAGGACTCCGGAAATTTCGACCACCAGCGGTTCTTTATTGTGCACTGACATCGCACAGCACACGGGCGCCTTACCTTTCGCCTGCACGGAAAAGCGGCCGCCGAGGCCGGGATTCGATCCAAGCATCTTTGGTAACAGTAGTCGAGCGCCGTAATCACTGCGGCACCCCGGAGGGGCCTTTCTGTATTTAAGATTTCCTATATTACTGTGTGTGACTAAACGACTAATAATGATAGCCTTATTACAAACCATGATACTTGAAACTGTTGCTTTGGTCGCGTAGGGGCGTTATTTTGGCATGCCCGTGGGTGAGATTAAGAACATAAAATCGATGGAAACGTAACCACAACTGTTATGCAAATACGGATGGTTTGCATAACATAAATTTTCGTATCAGTTCCCGTTACCACGCAACAGGCTATATGTAATAGATACTTTAAAATTCTTAAACGCGGTCCACGAGCGTTTTGTTTGCAGCATGCTCAAGACCCAATCAAAATTTTCAGGTAACTAGTAACTACCAACAGAGATTTAAGCTGTTTTTATAACAACTGAATTGTTGCTCCGTACAGTACTACACATATCTCAATTTACTTTCATGTAAAAGGATCTTGTAGATATATGGCTTAAAGGGAGGAATTATCAATGTACACCTTCACATAAGTGTATTATCTAGAGGCACTTTCGTGCCAGCACTTGCCTCTTACTGTACCAGTGGCTGTTCTTCCTGTACATGCTTGTATAGTGCCATGGAACAATGTTCGACCTTGGCACTGGAAGATAACATTGTTGTCCCAGAGTCGTAAATGGTACCTGTGCTGCCTGTATGGCACTGTGTGGCAATAAATGTTGAACAAGTGTTTCCTTTGTTTAGCACTGCCAAAACAGTGCTTTCAAACATCTCATCCGAACGCTGAATAGTCGCCGGGGCTAGCGGAAAATTGGCTTGATAAGCGGCACCGCCTCAGTCAAACACGCATAAGCCGATCAAAGGCACCGCCGACCGATCTTGAGTGACTTGGAACAGCTTCAACGCGCCGAAGCTGTCCTGGGAAGGCGGCTCGCCTGATCTCTTAATCCGTTTGGCCATTGTAATGTGGGTGCGGAGCTCTTAGCCCGTGCGGCCTATCCCGACCCCCTCCTGGGTTTGGGCTGCTGGGCGTGAACATATATGTGGGTGGTGCTTGCGGACGCATAGCTCTTTGAAAGCAGGGGTGGGGGAAGCGGCTCGGGAAGATGCGTACGGGCCGTTATGGCGAACGCTTACGTCTGTTTCTTTGTTCATGAACCACCGATCTGAGTCCTAACTTGGCAGAGGTTAAATACCAATATCAAATGCACTGGCGAAACGCTTGTCTATCTCTTGGAGGGCGTCCAGAGGGGTGTTACGTTCGGTAGACAGCGTAAGGTTCAAATCTCGTCATAGTGGGCTTGACGTCCACAAGCCGATTGACAGTATTGCCTCAATGAACTGGTGAATACAGAGAAAGCAGGGAAGCGCTAGCAGTGAGCGATAATGTATTGCAGATTAAATACTCCTCCTTACATCCTTGCCACTAGGCCTACTATAGGGTCTTATGGTATGACAGCTGAAGGCGACGTTTTCATGTAGTATTGTATTTTATATTATCACATGATGAGGTTTATGATACGATGTCACGAATGGTGCATTTCTTATGGCTTATTTTCACCACAACCGCCGACTAAACCGAAAAGGGAAGGAAGACAATGACCAACGGCCAAAGGTTTGTGACAAAATTATATATTATATAGAAATATATAGAAACGACGATTCGTATATCCTTGACTACTATACATGGGGCAAATTGAAGCTGGGAAAGCGGAAATTAAATAAACAAGCCAACCATATGCATCGTTATTTTTCACAGAAGTGACGACTTATCTCAAAGATTCTCGAAAGATTGGTCTTGAAATAAATGATCCGGAGTTCGCAAACGAACTGAGGTGACGAGCTTAAAAAACGACATGCCGAGTGTTACGAAAATAGCAAGAAGCTTGCTTTCCAATCAGTGATAAAGAGATCGTTAGACCTGTTGCCTCCTGGCTCGAGACCTCATAATGATGAGGTAGCTTTGTTTGTAAAACAAGACGGGCTTCATATTCAAGACAATTCTTTCTCAATTTGCAACCCATACGATGCGGAAGCACTTTATTGGATTAGGCGGTTCGATTAGTGGAAGTATTTTACCGGCTTCCAAAAATCTACCATTACATCCTGCATCCTATACATGACAGGTTGCAGCGTATTTTCTTTACCCTGTAAATGAATAACTCTCAGGTGTTTATCTTTGTTGACGCGAACAATATGAAAAAATTATAGGACACTTAAGCTCCGCCTTTTAGAGTTCGACGTGATAGCGTTTCAACCGCAATGCTTTGAAGATGAGGGCTGGGTGTATATGGCTTTGAATCGGGCGGCGGCTCGCGCCATCTGTTGCGGCAGCGCCGTATACGATCGAAGGAATTCTCAGTGATCGCCGCATCGCCGGTAGCCGAAATCTTAATTATGTGGCGCCATAGACCTCAGTGATATTAGTTCAATTCCTATACACGGATCCGCTTCGTGCTCTGTATTGTGAATATTTATTGTGCGCAAACCGATTGATTGCATTGCAAATGTTTTTTTGAGAAACCAAACTAGCCTAGGCTTGAGGGTGTAAAACAAAATTATGCAAATGTTATTATAAAAACTTAAAGATGTATAGAATGGAGGAAGATATTGTTGAAGCGGATAGATACTAACCTTTGTTTTTATTATTTTAACAATCCTCACAACACCTAGCGCTTTGTTATCCGCGTTTTCGTTAGATAAGAAACGCTCTTTCATTAAATACATACAATTCAGATATCTGTACACGCAATGTGTCCACAAAATTTAACAAAGCGTGCCCTTACAGGCATTGTTGAGTTCTGTTAATCACTCACCGAGGCTTACAAACAATATATCAAATGGACTACTCCACAACGACATAAGTTGATTGTGGGTATATTAAGAAGAGAAAGCGTGTTCTGATCAGAGATAAGACGAAGCTAGACACGTAAATATTGCTGTCGGCGAATAAAATGCCATTCTATATTTTCCTCCCACAAAGAGACACCTTGAGATATCATTTCGGTGATATTCAGTATGCTCGGTTGCAGCCTCAACACTGTAGTGACTATGATTACATACATGGCAGTAATTGAATTACAGTAATGAAATTACTGTAATTTAATTCTTTTCCCTGTAATTTATAATGTAATGAATTACTTTTTGATTTGCTAATTTAGTAATTTAATGAATTACTCTTTGGTAGTAATTTCACACCAAAAGTAATTAATTCATTTCGAAATTACTTTTACAAAAGTGCGCCACTACTCCTTCAATAGACAACATAGTAGAGTGCCGCGAATGCAGGAGCGACGTGCGGCAAGCCGAAGCCAGCGTAAGGGATCGGAAAAAGGAGACAGAATTGAGGAGCATGGTCACTTAGTGCGGTTCTGATATATTTTCATTACCGCTCTTTCTTTACTTCTTTTCTCTTTGATCCCTTCCTCACATGTATACATACTGGGCATCTCCTATAGTTAACCAAAATGCCTTTCTGTTCTGTTTATAACAACCAATAACTTGAAAAGGAGTGAGTGTCACTTGAAGAGTGGTTAAGTTAAATATAGAGTAGGCGCTAAATCACGACACTAGAACAACTAGCTCAGCTTTCGCATTACTGGGCACCATTATCATCGATCAGTTTTATTTCTAACTTTTTTTTTATTGTTCGTTAACCAACGATTCTTCATATGGACGGTTTGGTTAAGCCAACAAGGTGCCCCTAGCTATTAACGCGGCGTCACTTTATTTTACCGATACACTGTCCTCTACATATCAGTATATTTAACTTTTTTTTTTTTTTCCATATCAATCTGGCAAACTTTGGACTATAGGGTTCGGCGATACACTCTGTTAATAAAACGAAACGCCGATCGCACAAAAATTGTTGAGGTAAATTCTAAGCTTGCATTCATACTTATGGCATAGGGATGTGCGAATAGTACTTTTTTCACACCGAAAGAATTAAGAATAACAAAAAGCAGAATTGATCGAATACGAATAGAAAATGAGGTAATTAACCGAATCTGATACGGATTGCATAGTTATGCGAATATTCAACATATTTGCGATTATGCGAAACAGCGCAACTGTAGCTGCGGCGCTGCTGCCCGACGCTCTAATTTGTGAAGTAATAGCTAAAGCTGCTGAAATACGCACCGCTCATTTCCACTAGGAGATAGTGACACGAAATTAGTCATTAACTCTACCGTCGTCAAGTTATAAGCATAGAAAAAGCACCTTCGGTTGTTGATAGCGGAACGAACTAATAGAAAGCTCCAATTCGTTTCGAAGTTTGAATATGCACTATTCGATTCACCTGAATAATCTAAAAGAATAATATTCGATTCGATATTCGGAATTTTTTAATATTAGTTCCATTTGATTTAAAGCGTTTAACTCACTTTGTTTTGTTCTTCACCGTGACTACAGCTGCGAAAACTGCTTTTCGTAGAATTACATTATCCCTTCGTTGATTTCTTTGAATGGCATTTAAAAGAGGGAAGAACACACCAGAGTTGTGTCGAGATGGCAAGGAGAGCCCAGTGGAAAGACGACGGGGCTGCCCAGAGGTAAAGCCGTGAACTGATGAAACTAAAACAGCTGAACACACATTACACATCAACCACGAGTCTTAATCGTTTGCAATAAAGGGCAGTGTTTCTTAAGCACCAGTGCTAGTAAATGCGCCCTATTTACTTTGGCGAAACAGAGAAGCTGCAGCGTCGCCATCGACGAAAGCGATTACAATGTCGCAAAAACACTGCAGTACCTGCTCTGAGGGATATACGCACAGCTCCTTTTGCTGCGGTGCTAACACCCCATGTAGCGCCGCGCTACACATTTTCTGCTCTTCTTTCCGAAACAACCCCCCCCCCCCCCCCCCCCTTCCTTCCACTTTCTTACAGATCTGGCCTGTCCGCCAGGGAAGAAAGGAATGGGCCCTCCATCACCGACTCCCGCCCCGTTTCGAGAGCGGCAACACAAACTCAAGCGTATAGCCCCGAGTGGTGGTGCCTTCTTCGCAAACTCAACCGCGAGCCTTCGCCGCATTAACGTCCCTCCTGGGTGCACAAGTCCGGCGCTTCCTCCGGTGGGGGGCAAAGGCACAGAATGAATGGCTAACAACCGTCGTCTCTCTCTTCCTTTCCGACTGGACACGCTGACTCCTGGTCGTCCTTTCTTCGCGGTTCTCTATTTGTGCGAGTATACACTGCCGACAACGAGACACGCGCACAAAAGAAGCCAGGCGCGAAACGATGTTCATCTTGCCGGCCGATGCTGCTGCTCGTGGACGAAGACCGCCGCGACGGTTTTGGAAGTGCCGCTTGTTGCTCCTTTCGTCGATGCGCACGCATGAGAGCCCAGGAGGACGAGGAGGAGGACTGTGCAGGAATCGTCCAGCCCGCTTCTTCCTAGGACGGCGTGCTTGCGCACATTCTTTGCCAGCCCATCCATATGCGCACGTGTATTTATCGAAGCCGGTCCCCGCCGCTCGCCGTGTCTCCAAAGACGTAACGTGAAGAGGAGAAAGGAAAGGCAAGCGGAATCTGCGCATTCTGTAGCGCGAGCGAGATCAGCGCCCAGGGACATGGATAGAAGGAGAGAAGGGAAACATCCAAATGGTCGCGGTCGCATGGATTCGCGTTTGAAGTGTCATTACGGCTGATTCGGTGCGGCGCTTGCCCGCCTGGCCGCTCGGCCACGGTCCCGGGAGATCGACCCCACGAGGGCGGGATACCCCAACACGGTCTTTGTGAGCCGACACCTATCCCATAACAAGGACCTGATTTATAGGTGAAAGCGGCGGCAGCCCTTGGAAGGCTTTTTTTCCTCTCTCCCGGCTCCACTCACAACCCCGACCCTCTGCTTCCCCTCACCGTTCGGTCCGTAGTGCGTCTCAGCCAGCCTTCTTCAAACAGCATTGTGGACGAGCCAGCCGTCGCATGTACAGCACGTACCTGAACACGTTCTGCAAAGGGGACTAGAAAAGAACTGCCGTCCTGGTCCCGGAGTCCGCTTGTTCTCGGCTTGTCCTCCCGCCCGGTGTTCAGGAGGGCGAACAAGCCCCCAGTCCTTCTCTCTTCTCGTCCCCCGCGCGGCTTGCTTTACAAATGGCCGATCCATTGACTCCTGCCGTGTTCCGCCGGCAGTCTATCTCGCTTTCTTTTCCCCTCTAGGCCCCCTTTGTGACCCCAGCGATCTGTTTGTTCCCTTTTTATTGTTGTTTTCATTTTTTAAAGTCCTAGATTGGTATACGGCTCTCACCTTCCGAGCGGCATATTTGTGCACACGCCCGTGGCCGGGACGAGGCGGTCGCGCCTTTTTGGGCCACAATGGCGGGGACTAAGGAGTGCATGGAACGAGCGACCGGGCGTCGCCGCGCGCGTGATGGAACAGAAGCGCCGAAAACGAGCCATACGCACAACTAGGATGCGTGTAAACGAAGCGAGGAAGGGAACACAAAAGGGAAGTCATCTCTGCTGCCCTTCCTCCTCTCTTCCCCGGTCTGTTCCCTGCGCCACTTCTGCGGTGAAGAGGTATAGCGCGATGCCACCCTAGGGCGGAAGTTGAAGTCAGAGCAGCGTGCCCACCGGCGCCATGGTTCCCGCCTCCCGACTACGGGGGGTCCAGGACTGGAGGACATTGGAGATATTGTCGGCGCCGCGGGTTCGCGCAGCCGGGAACACGCTGTTCGGCCATTGTGGCCATCAAGTGTTCGTTTTTTCAAGAGCGTTGAAACGGTGCGGATGGGTTTTCGGCGCCAACGCTTTGTTGGGCCGACGCGAGAGAAATAGTAGACTATTCTCCATTTTCCGTGAGCTGAACGAAAGGTCACAGCACACCGCTATTTTCGTCTAGACATACATTTGTGCGTCTGTCGTCACGAAGTGGCGGCACCACGCGCGATGGAACTCATTTTCTTGGCCTCTCTTGGGTTTCTCAAGTACTACACTGTCTGTCAGGCTTGTCAGGCTTGTCATGAGGCATCGGAAGGTACTTAGCGTGGTTTGAAATGACTGCAAGGACCTCACTGCTTTGAAGAGAGATAAAATGTGACGTATGCTCCTCTTCAATATCTTATATTCAGTTTCGCCCGCAATATTTGTGGGTGATGGTTATCGGGATAAGCTAAAAAAAGGAAAAGATTGTGCTGGTCTAATCTTGCTTATAACCGAACGCTACTATCAGCCCTAAAGGTTTGACTGTTTAAGACAACAATGCGAGTAATTCATATCGCAATCCAGCTCACAAGGAAAACATATAATACGAAGAGGCCTAAAAATGTAGGCCTCATCCCATAAAAGAAAAACAGAACAGTAGAGAAGAGAGACCTCTCCTGCACCACTGATGCACCGCCAGGGTGAAGGGGGCCAATTATAACTAAATAAAATATCTGAGTACCATATAAAATTTAAATTAAAGATACATATGGAGATGAGAAGGTCTTTTGAGTTTTCATGCCATCTTCAAACCTTTCTGTAGGCAGACCATAAAAGAGGTTCCCTTATTTTCACCCATTGGAGGAATTCTCGTGCACGAATAGGATGCTTGAGAAACGAGAATAAGTTACCAGCATCGTTACTATAGTACCCCTTTTGATTGGATCGATGTGATGTTAACATGGTTTCTGGAATTGGTGTCATTACGG
>NC_139353.1:25654571-25669571 GCF_055883805.1 Amblyomma maculatum
ACTCAAGTTACCGACACTCTAGTGGAAATTAAGAAGAAATGGAGATGGGCAGGACATATATATATATATATATATATATATATATATATATATATATATATATATATATAACCTGAAAACGAATAACCTTGCATACAAGGAAGGATGCAAGGGAATTTATAAACTGACATTCCAGCAAAGCGCATGGCGCGAACGTTGAGGCCTGAAGAGAATCCCCCCCCCCCCCCCCCCCCCCCCCCCCAAGAAAAAAAAAAGAAAGAGCAAGAGAAAAGTGGTTTATAATAACCGCCTTTTTTGTGTATGTTTGCGTGCACACAAGGCCGTCGCTAACCACGCGAAGGTAATCGCGTGAAAGATCGAGCTTCTCAACAGCCATGCCAGAGCGCGTCACTATATACACAGAATGGCCGCAATCTCATACGCCAGCCCCTCCATCACATCCTTTGCAAGCAATGAAGCGCATTTAGAGATGGCGGATCAACACAAAAGCGATTCCCTTCTCCGCAGGTTAGCGCCACGATGCACCACGCATTGTCTCGTGTTGAAAGGGGCCTGAGAGAAGCTGTAGGCAGGTCCATCAACTCGTCAAGGAGAACTGCTAACTACATGCTCCCCCTGTTGTCCGCGCAGGGTTTGCGAACCGCAGTTGCAGTGTAGGCCGCAATCGCGCCGTCATCTTGGCCTCTAGTAATCTTGCGAACCTGCGTTTCATGAGAAGACCACTGGATATACATGCACGTCCTCCTCGTACTCAAGCGCTTCGTTTTTATTGTTTGTTTGTTTTTAATGCAAACAACCAGAGTTTTGATGGGCTTTTGTTCCGTGGCAAAAAACGCCCGCTTTCTCGGTGGCCACAGAAGTGTGCAGAGCCTCTCAAGCTGGGCACTTTAAAGAGTAAGGAGGATACACTCCCTGAGGGATTCCATGTGAAAAAGAAAAAAAAAATCTCAGATGGGATGTAGCAATTGAGAGGTCACACATGTTCCCGCCATTTTTTCTCGACAGATATGGTATGTTATGAAAAGTTCTGAAGGCCTGAAATGGTGCAAGGTCTAGAAGGGACGCCCCAGTGAAGGGTTCCGGAATAATTTCGGCCACCTGCACTGGAGACTTAAGATGCTGAGCGTGTATTGTATGCCTCTTTGAAGTGCACGCTAGCTGAGCCACAGTTTCAGCGACAGTATATGTCGCCCACGTGTCTCGCACACTTGCCACGTGCACTTCCCCTGGTCCGCGAGTTCCCAAGCAGGTTGACTGGTACATCTTGCGCATATATCATCAATCAGCCGTAAACATAGTAACCCCCATTAGGGCAAAGTCATCAGTAGCTCAATTTAATACCGGGAACCAAATCAAAGAAATAATTTTGAAAGCTTGAAGATAGACCGTTATTCATTTAACGTAGCACCACGCTCGTGACTCCTCCATTGGCTTGTCATCGATAGAACTGCTGCAAATACACGCGACATCCGTGCGCCAGCGTAGTAATTTTGAGTAAAAAATAAAGGGGGGGGGGGGGGGGGGCGGGGGGCACACGATAGCCAAGAACAATCATTGGAAGACGCGACAAAGTGCAATGTTCTCGAATAACTCCGGCAGTCCTGGTTCAAATTGTGTTGCTCACAACAGAATTACCCACATGATGAGGGGAAAGTTCAATACGATGGGCGCGCTCTAGGAGTTAAGAAAAGAAAAAATAAACGACTCTTTTATTCATCGCAGGAAGTTCATTTCACCCAGTCGGAAGACTCGCAGACACGTCAGACGGTTGGCATCGCTCCGAGCAGCCTCCGAGTTGAGCTGCTGTTCCGTCCTTAGCACGTATCCCATTGCGTCCTCTGTTCAAGGAGATTCACTCCAGAAGTAAATGGAGGCCCTCGGGAGATTGGAGAAGTATAGAATGGACATGTGCGTGTGTGCGAAGGGAAGGGGGGGTGGGGGGGGTAAATAAATGGAATAACCTAGAAGGTGCAACGTGCGATGCATTGTGTTGCGGAGACAGCGAAGGTGGAGAAGAGAGAAAGGAAGGGGGGAGGGCGCACACAGAAGCTCGTATTATATAGAGAACGAACGTGGTTTTACCATCTTACCGCGCGCCGACGCAGACTCGGAGGCTTCTATAGGAGTCATTGTTCGTTCCGGGGTACTGCAAGACAACCGACTCCCATCTGCTATGCAGGCACGAGCTGCTAAAGCCCGTTGGTGTTTATTCGTTCGCATTTTATTTTTTCTCTCGAGCAATTTTTCATAGAAGCGTTCTCACACGCAATGATGAAGTGAGGCGGCGATGCGCATCGTGGGGGAAGGAGAGTGGGTTTCTTAATTTTTTTTTTTTTTTTAGTTTGTTTCCATGATGAGATGGTGTGTGGACCACGCGATGATTAGTGGCTACTGTGAGCGCGAAAACTGAAACGAAATTTTGGCCTGTGTGATTTGATTGAGGGAATCCAAAAGCGTTGGGGCATCTCAGGTCGCTCGCCGTTGCGTGGAGTAGGCGTCACGATTAATAGTGGGCGCGACGTCTTCCTTTCTTTACATCAATGATTGCTTCCTTCTATCTGTACTTAGTTACTTCTTTCTTCTCTGTACATTCGGCTTTGCTATGCTTACTTCTGTACCCCTCTGTTCTTTTAATGAGTGCTGAGTATTATGGATGTGAAAACTGTCCAGAGTTACAGATCGTCGCCTGTCTGAAGCTTCCACCTGAGAGGTGTAGCAGGTGGCAGGTGGCTTTAAGGTTGTCTTCCTGCCCTGTACCCACCCGCTGCCAAAGGAGAGCAAACTTTATTGATCCGATAAAAGATGTTGGTGCTGGGGGTCTTTAAGGACGAGTGAGAGAGAGAATTCTTCCTATACACCACCTCCCACCTGGCACACTTGGCAGGTGGAAGGTGGAGGGAGGAAAATTACCCTCTTTATTAGTAGGCCAAGCAGGTATCAGCCCGATTCAGAGTGACGCACACAAGAAAAAAGAAAGAAGTGAACAGGAATAGAAACGAAGTCCTTGTCTAATCAGAACTGGAATATAATCAGGATAGGAATAAATTGACAAGTGCATAAAAGTGCTGTTTCATTACCTCCGCTGAAATCCCAATTCGTTCGTTTCTCCTAACTAATTTTATTTACCGAAATTGAAATATGGCTAAAATATTTAGCCGAGGAGATGCATGCGCTTATGTTGGCACTGCGAATAGCTTGGTTTATCAGTGCATAAGGATTTGCGTACGTGTCGGCGTTTGTTTAATTAGCTTTAGAAAATGATTATGCGCAGCAACTTCCGTGCTTGTTATAAAACTCCAGGCTGCGATGGGGGTATCACATCATGATCCTGCTGGCTTTTTTGAAATGCGCGATGCTATATTTTCACTGAATGCTGCTCCTTCCTTTAATCAGACGAACAACTGCTGAAACTGGAGCGTTTACTTCTACTGGAAGAGCCGTTACCGTGACGTCATCTCGAGAGTGATGACACTGAAGTCCCTTTAGTTAGTATAAATACGGAAGTTACGCAAGCAGTGAAGAGCCAAACAAGTGTGGATGGGGGGGGGGGGGGGGGCAGAAATAATAATGAAGAGAAGAATCGAGGAAGAGAAGGAAACGAAGTCAAGTAAGTAGAGAGATGAGCAAGAAGAGACGGAGGAGCAGAGAAGCCAGGAAAGCCAAGGCTTATAGAGAGGATACGAAGAGCAGAAAGAAGAGAGAGAAAGAGAAAAAAAAAAGGAAACAAAGGCGATGAACAGAGATATATGGGAAGGAGCGGGACAAAATGAAGGCACATCACAAATTCCACCGAGCGTTAACTATAAACCGCAGCCTATATAGTTCAGCCACCATGTTTCATCATTGAAAACATGGACAAATAAAAAAAAGGTTTTCAAGCACTTTGGACAACTAAGTGTGCTGAGGAGAGAGCCTTTCTCTAAAACGCCGCTGATTCCTGCTTTACTGCGTCCGCTTCTGTGTGGTGCGGCGTTCGAAGAAGCGCCAAATTAAAGGCGCCGCACGGACGCCTGGATCGGACGTCCGGCGGGTCAGCCTCGTATGTGCGGGAACCGACTGCTGATGCCATCGATCATGACCGGATGTGACGTATGATGATGTCATTTCTGGTTATTAGACCAGATTAGAGGCGACGTCACGATGACGCCACATCCAGTCATGACGGCACGTCCGGTCATGGCCGATTGCGTCACCAGGTGATGACGTCACAATCTCGCAATATCCCACGGAATCTCGCGAAATGTGACACTTCTCGAGGACGGACATTCATGAGCCTATAAATGTTTTCGCCTTAATAAAGGGCGTACCACACCGTGTAAACGAACTGTCCTTATAGTTTCCCTACTGTGGCTTCGGCCGAACTCCACCCATTTATTCTACATATGGGCAGGACAGCATAGCCGTAATGAGGGCAGTGTACACAGCGTAAACGTACACGGTTCGCTGCCACGCGCATTATTGTAAATACCTTATCTATTGTAAAAAACAAAACAGCAAAGCGAAAAAATTACAAGGGTTCAACGCTGCTGAACAAAATATTGAGCGAGAGCATTAGCTGCGGGTGACCGAGCGTTCTTCGTCTTTTTTTCTTCTTCCTCAGCCCACATATAAAGCATCTCTTTAACCAAGCCGTATGAACGTGCCTTAGTGGCCTATAGGGTAACGTGAATGCCAAGGTCCTAGCAGGCTGATTCTGACTTAACCGTCTCATGTGAAACGAGAGACCCAAGTTGGCAGCTCCTGCCAGCCCACGTGGGGTGTGACGTCACAGCTTCACGTCGGTAAGTCGTGGCTATCGGCCGCGCTAGTATTGTTTTCGTAATAAAAATAGACAGAGAGAAAGAGAGAAACGTATATGCCGCTTCCAATTAGCCATTTGGCGCGGCAAACACTGCCCGGGTATGACAAGCAGGCGCGCTTTAGTGCATATAGTGTTACACAACCCTCCTGCGTGACACCATGCAACACTCCTGCAGCCACCATCAGCACATCCTCCTGCCTCGTCTTGAATTCATCTCGGATTCGCACACTTGGAGTGTCTAGTTTCGCCTTTCCCCCACCATCTATACATGCCGGCATATGCAGACAGATGCGCGTCCAAACCCGCGCGCGCACACAGCCCTTCTTGCTTAGACAGGACGATTCATCTTCGTCCGTCGGGCTTGCTCCGCTCAAGAAGGGTAGATCAGAGAAGGAGTGTAGAAAGAGAAAGAGAAGAGGTGGAAAGAAACGCCACTGTGTGCGAGCGTGCCGAAGTGGTTATAATAAGGCCAATTATAATAATGGCCATCGGACAAGAGCATCGCGGCCGTTGAATGCGTCGCGCTTGAGACTGGCGCCACCGTTGCAGCCGCCATCTTGCATGCCATGCACTTGTGGCGTGCTGACCATGCATGATTTCGTGGGGGCTCAAGTTTGCGTGCGCAACTCAACGATAGCTGCACTTTTTCATTCACTCGTCGCTCGTCCTGTGATGCCGCCTCTTGCAGTCTCCTCTCGCCTTGCCTCGTTGATCGCATGCGTCCCGGCAAAGCTTCGTTTTTAGAGACATCAATTTTGCGGGCGTCCTGGCGCCCTCTCCTTGATATATACGCCTCATATTAATTGCTAAACTTTAGAATATCGCCTCGTTTTTATTGTCTCATCATTGAGCACACGCAAAACATACACATTTTGCAGAACGTCCGCAAGTAATCAAGGGGAAATTATAAGGCTTCGATCATAAGGTTCGATCATCATCATTATCTGAATTTGTACGCCATTAAGAAAATTTCATCTCTGGCACTACCAGAGGGTGATGAGGTTCTATTGCTGTTGTGTAGTATGGCTGTTGTTCCGATTTCTGTGTCATTCATTTTTGTTTTGTTTGTGTGTGCATTCAGAGACAATTTTTGATTGACTATTGATTTTCATCGTGTTCTATATTGCTCATTTTTTCGTTTTGTATTTTCCACTCCTGTTACAGCCCCTTATGGTGGCTGACAGTATTAATAAATGAATGAAATGAAATGAAAATGAAGTAGTACAAGGGGAGCAAGTTAATAGTCACTGACCCAAGATAAAGTATAGCTGATTTTTGTGCGTGCTTGAGAAAGAAAATTTTCAGAATATATGACAGATGATGGCCAGGTAGGGTGCTTGTTTCTCTATGGTCCTTTTATCGCTGCTATCGTTTTATAAAATATATTTTTCGCCCCACTGTTCGTGATGTAGGCCTAATCGCTTTCACTCCCGTTTACGGCATTGTACGTCCGTCACGCCCAATACAATTCATTATTTTTCTTTACAGCTCCAAAAAACGCTCCGATATTGATATGTACTTTGAAAAGCGTGACGTACAACTTCATGTTTTTTTTTGTTTTTTTTTTTTACTTCACATGAACGCCCGCTTTTCGCCCTTTGCGCGTGAAAACGGATCTAACGCTTCTTTTGGAGCAGAGATCTTGAGAATGAAAATGTTCTATGTTACACATTAAGGTAATGTTTATGATATATTCTGCACCGCTCCACTACAAGTTTTTCTATAAACAAAACCCGACCGATATCCCGACTGTATTTAGCCCCTTGTATAGTCTACATTGTTGATACCATGGCTAATTAGATTAAAGTTCAACATTGCCAGATTCATAAACGTCTCGCATGTTGGCTGGTTTAGACTGTTTAATGGGCTTTAACGTCCCATAACGACTGAGGCCATGAGAGACGCCGTAGTGGAGGGCTCCGGAAATTCGAATACATTGGCGGGGATAGGATCACAGCGGTAGCGGGACTGATGAGATTAATGATTGGTAGTCAATAATAGAACACTTCTTACCCTAATGGACATAGACAGACTAATTAAGAGGTAATGATGATTACGAAACACTTTATCCTATGGAATGTGGCGACAAAACAATTACAGAGCAGTGTAAGAGTAGCACCTGGCAATGGTGCTTGTTACCCGGATCCGCTGGCGAGCCTTTCATCCACGGCCATCGTGGTCCAGCTCTCACAACCGCTTTTCTTCTAAGCAGGTCAGCAGTGGGCAACTTCTTGACTTCCTTACTGTCGCAGATAGCGCGTTAACCAGCCTCGCAAAATGCGCGCCCATCGATCAATCTGCTGGCCGTGAGCTTTCTAAGGGTCTATAATCCTGGCGATATAGAAACTTCACCCTCGTCTGTAATCCAGTAGCTCCTATTATTCAAAACCCACAGAGCGTCGCAGTCGCGTCACGTCTATGCAAGTCCAGCGGGAAGCTAAACAGGCGCAAGCAACGCCTATGCAGAGGGCGTTGGGAACCAATCAGGGCGTCGCTTCGCTCTTACAGCCCCTTCTCGTTATTCCTCCCCGGTAATACCGTTCTTCCTGCAGCGTCATTTATTTCTTTTTAAACGTCCTACCTTTCTTTTTTTATTTCTTTCCTTGCACACATTTATGGGCGCGGTTCGCCAACGGCAACCTTCTCTCCTACTCTCTCACACCTTCACCCCCTCCTCGTTCAGCTCAACAGCCATTGTCTCGAGACCTGCTATTACACCGGTAGGTGGCGACAGGCACGATTTGATGACGACGCCTTTGCAGCGGTGGTGCGTGGCCCCTTTTTTCTTTTCTTTTTGTCATCTTTATGTTTGGGTCCCCCGAGATCCCTGGTTGCTTGGCCAGAAAGGGGGGATGGGCATGGAGAGCAGTTGTGAATTTGGTGGGTGTTACGAGCGTCGCTGTAAAAGAGCCGGCCTGGCTCGAGCATACGCGTCATGACCTCGAAGAGGAAGGAAGAGGGGGTAGCGGAAGAGGTCTTGGGAGAGAAGGAAAGAATGAAGGAAGAGACGGAAAGAACGCAGGAAACATCACTCGCTCTTCATTTATAGACTGGCTTTACTTCGCTGAGTCCTTCTCCACCACCCACACTTCTTTCCTCTGCTGCTTCCAATCGACCTCCCCCTCCCAACTCTCCCTCCACCACGCTCTTTCCTCCGAGAGCAAGCGAGAACGATTATCTCGATTATGTGCGCGGACACGCGAGAGCTGGCGAGAGTGGAAGTGGAATCATCATCATAACGCAGCCGACAGGGGAGAACGCCGTGCGACTGGCGAGGTGTGTGTGGAGGATACCAGACGGCCCCGACGGGTCGCCGTCGTAAATACGCCTTCTTTTCTCCTCCCGGGCACAGGCAGACCACCAAAACCGCCGTACGTACTACAGGAAAAAAAAAAAAAAAATAAATAAATAAAAAAAAAGGCTGTCCTCCCTCTTAAAACCGCGCGTAATAATTGCTTTCCTGGCACGACCGCAAGTTTCGGTCGGCTGCCACGCCACCTTTCTCGCGTATTTAGATGGCTGTTTTCTCCAATCTGAGAGCGCAGTTATTTTGCCTTTGTTTTCATATCGTGTTAATTTTGGTTAGCTGATCTGGATATGTACCTATATCATTGGCTTTGTTGTCCGTTGAGAGAAATGACTCCGTCCTTTCGCCATGGCTTCCGCGGGTTGGGAGGGCGGGGGGTAATATATATATATATATATATATTTACCAATGCGATAACATTATTAGTAATAATAATAAGTAAATAAATAACAGAACGCAAACTTTTACATGACAGATTTCGCAATTTTATTCCCGAAACACGCGACCTCCCTATGGGCGCCCATATATATATCGGTCCTCAGATAGGTTTTATGCGCACAAAAAGACGACACAAAAAGACAAGGCAGACAGGACGGAGCGCACCTGTCTGGCTTGTCTTTTTGTGTCGTCTTTTTGTGCGCATAAAACCTATCTGAGTATGAACCAACTAGCCCCACAACGCATATTACTGGTATATCGGTCCTCTCAATAGGATTTCCTTTGTTGCCAGACATTCTGCTGTTTAATTCAGACTCTGAAAGTAACATACATCTCAATTCTTTTTTTCCTCTTCCTTTATCATGTGCAAGCCAAGACTTAGATGCTTTCGTCGTAATGCCAGCACATGTTGTGCTGTGTGCTGTGGTTTGGAATAGAAAAACGAACTATCTCGAAATCTCAAGTATACTCTGACAATGATACCTTTTTCTAACCTGCCTTACTCGCGTCCAGACTCGTAAAACATGACACTGGGCTATTATTTCTGAATAGAACAGCTGAATTCTGTGAACTTCTTCATTGGGAACAACGGCTATCCTTGTACTCGCAATGGAGTTGGGCCCGGATGTAAGGCTATGGATGACGTCAATGCATGCAGGTCACGACAATGCGGTCCTTATGTGTACTTCAGTGTGAGGCGACAAATTTCCCCGACACCAAGGAAAGTGATAAGGCAAATCAGTGCATGGTTTAATCGCTGCCTTCATCTCCCTCTTTGTGCCCCCTGCCTCGCAACCACAGCACCATGCTCTTTCTGTCCTGTCTTTAACAAGCTGTCCAGATGCCAAGAGAGTCAGTGACTCTAAAGCCACCTAGTCGATCCTGTCTCTTCTTCGGTAAAGTCAACGTCCCAAGCAGTGCTTTAAAGCCACGTCACTTCTCCGGTGCTACACGTAAATCTTCGCAACTGTTTTCTTTCGGGGAAAGGCTGCTGTTGTGACGCAACGCCTGTACATGAGCTGCCACATAGAAGAGAGGGTACGAGGATGAACTGCCTTCGACCTCCCTGGTCGCGGTCGCGCGTTGTGTAAGGTAACCTGATCTCCCGACATGGACACCGCACGCCTCCTCCAGCTGCGAAGCGCGGTCACTGAGGCGACTGAATACATAGACAGGTCGATACATAACACACTCTGTACACCAGCGCTGGCCAAGAAACGGTGCTATATGCTCGGTTAAACACATTTATACGGCTAGATTCTTTTATAAAACACGCAGTCCGAGAATTTGTTGCGGTCTCCGCTTGAGTCAAGACGCATTGCCTGTCCGGAGGGCGCATTACCAAGTCCTGTCCAGATAGGAAAGAGGAATAAACTGATTAAATCTCTCTTCCACGTCTGCCACTTCTCTATTAAACTCGGGGTCGCCGGTGGAATCACATAATTTTTTCTTACCCTGACGTATCTCAATACCCAAGACATGTTTCTTAGTTCCCTCATATCTATCTATTATACGGCCGATCACTCGCAGTTTCTGGACCCTTGCATAACCGATGTTTTTTTTTTTTTTTTATCTGGTTCCTTTGTTGTCCTGCATACGGTGTGGTGGACGTCTATATATTTAATGCTAAAAAAGCACGGTATTTGGTACAAGTTTTGCAAAAAGCGCCTTTATTTTTTTTTTCTCCCCCGAACTGACTCTAAGGGAGTAGGGCCCATTTTCTCCTATATATTCGATGCCGCGCGCTACAACAACACTGCTAACAAAGGAACGTACAGCTAAACATGCATTACGAACAGAGCGCGAACACAAAAGTGTTTAATGAAACAGTGACCCAAATGATAGCAGTTACTTATACGATAACTACATATGTATAAAAACAACTGTTAAGCTTCATTAAACACTCGTAAGTTCGCGCTCTGTTCGCACTTTGTTCGCACTGTTTATTTCTTTGTGCGTTTCTGTGTAAGTGATCCTGTGTTGGTCCTGTTGTTTTGTTTGTTTTTTGTATAGGCGTGCTTTGATTCCATATAAGTCTTCAGGGAAAAGACAAGGGCAGACATTTTAGAGAAGTGCTGGATGTCAAACAAAGGCTTACAAACCACTATTCCGGCTGCAAGCGGACTATACAGTACTGATCCTTACTTGATTGCAGAATAAACACAGGTTTGTTCACGATAATCAGAAATACATTTTATTTGGTGTTTCGATAGGCAATAAATCGTTCTGCATGCTAAAGAGGAATTAGTGAGAATAATATAGATACGCAGATGTTCCTTTTATATTTGTAAGCAATTCTTGTTTGTCAGCGTTTGAAGCTGCTATGCGAGCAATAACGACGTACTGTTCCCGCTCAGCAATGTTGCAGAAATCATTTCGAAATATTCTGCACCTACTGGGTCACAAGTACATAAAAAAAAAATATTTTCCCTTTAAATTATTCCTTTTAGAGCGCCATCAAATATTTTGTCACGCACCTCACTTTTTCCTTTAATACTGTAAAGTACACGCTGCTGAAAACCCGCACCATGAGATTTAAATCTACTGATTGCAGAAATGTAAAAAAAAAAAGAAAAAAAAACTTAAAATGTACGCACAAAAATGTTGTTTCCGCGCAATTATTAAGGTGCCATTTAAGAAATGCCTGGGAGTATAGAAGTGTTTTAAGCACACGCAATTAATGTTTATGCACACATTTAGGCTCGTAATTGAAGCCGGACCTGCCGGTATACGAGGATTCAAAATAATTCCACCACCTGGCGAGAGAAATAGGGCATTCCGCTGATTATACGTTTCTGTCTTTATTTCTTTTAATGATAATTCTCGTTTTATTTTCATGCCGTTATTTGGGAGACATTGAATAACTTATATCAACGTTACTGTCTGCCGCTCTGTTCATGTTGCTTTTCCCCTTTTAAGCTTCAATGTTTAATTTTGTGGTTAGTATGTTTGCAAATATTTATATGCTTTTATCTGTTTTGTTGTTTCTTGTAATTGTGGTTTATTTGTTTACTTTTGATTATATGCCTGTATCCCCCCCCCCCCCCCCCCCCCCCTTTTGTAATACCCTCGAATTGAGGGCCTTTGGGAGTATGTTGTATAAATGAATACAAAAAAATAAATTTTTACTTCTTTCTTCTCTCTCTCTTTTTTTTTTTTGCAGCAGGTCTGTTTAGCCTTCACTAAGCGCTCAAGGAAAAGCCATTCGTTCTATGAGGACTTAATATACTTTTCCGAACATATCTAAAAAAAATTATATTTCACGGTCTTTGTCGCCCATACCATGCTAACGGTTACAGGGTTAAATAGTATAGCGAATTTCCTTGGCATATAGGAAAGAAACTACCTATATTGAAACTCATCGCCTATGTAATGCCTGGATCCGGGTTTCCCGTAACGTTTCTTTTTTCCCGCTCCAAGAACACTCAATGAAATTGGCCCTACATGTATCGCATTGTGATGTGTCTTCTAAATTACAGTAACGTTTAATTTTCGGCTCCGTTGTCGGCTATACTGAGGTTAGTTTCAGAGCTTTGGAGTCGGGTGGGCAGGTTTTCTTTTATTCTTTCCTTGATTCGCACTTGGCGGAGATATCTCAGAAGCTTTATTAATTTGTCACAGACAGACAGACAGACAGACACACACACACGCACACACACACACACACACACGCACGCACGCACGCACGCACGCACGCACGCACACACACACACACACACACACACACACACACACACACACACACACACACACACACACACACACACACACACACACACACACACACACACACACACACACACACACACACACACACACACACACACCACCGCAACCACCACCACCATCATCATCATCACCGCCACCTCATTCGTATGCAGAACCTAATAGTATCCCAAGGGTCTATGCATGCCCTGTATAGAGTTGGATATATATAACTGTCGACGACAGCTCAATTGCCCAGGCAGGGCTCGCTCACGACTTTACGGCGTTGACAGCTTTTAACAGACCACAGCCCTAGGGACGGATTTAATCGAAGCCCGTCCTCGCACAAAGCCGGCCATTAACCAGACCGTACCGCCCCATTCCTCTCTCTTCACTACGGGTGTCGCGAACCAGATTATGGCAAACGGACGCGCTCCCTCCCCAATTCCCGGCGGAGACCGCAGCCCGAAATCCCTGCCCCGATTCACCCGATTCGGATGCACGCTTCACGGAGTGGATGTCACAGCACTTCACGACTGCAACCACTCAGCGATAAAGTGGGGTCGACATTAAAATCTGCCTTGTGAGGCATATACACACTCTCCTGCTGAGCATTGCGCTCACATCTCCGCATGATTCAGCATGGCTTATTAAGAGTGAACACCGCTTGCTTGACAGCGACGACAGTTGGCCCATCGTTATTAGATGTCTGGGAATACCGGTAAATTTCGAGTAGTCATCAACATCCTTTATTCGATTCGTTCAGTGAAGTAAGAGTGGCTGAAAAAAAAAAGAAGAAAATTATTCGGAACAACTCGAATCCGTTATCAGGCTTTCGAACAATTGGTCCGCAGTTCGAATGGGGCAGGTCGTTGATTTTCTCGGGGTAATTTCTAAAAAAAAAAGACATAATAATAGCATCGCACAGCATGCTGCTGCAATTGTGCTGCACAAGCCCCGTAGACGCTGCTACCGAAACTAGTAACCGATTGGAAATATAATTATTTCATTTAAAACGTAACCAATTTTATAGTCAGTTACAGCCCACGAAAAGCAACTGAGTATTTGCATACAACTGATTACTACTATAGTGCTTTTCGTCTATCTTCGACTAGCAAAGCACAGATACGGACGCGCTGCGAACTGGTGTGGCTAACCTGATTTACTTTTGTTTCGGTACATTCGCTTGTAATTTCACGTTTAGATGCTTTTGAAAGCTTTCTTAAGAATCTTCTCCACGTTTCCCTCGTTAGTATATCGTAGTGGTGCGCGCGCTGCTTTCATTACACACGAAGAAACTGCGCACCCCTTCGCATTTGAAGAAAGTTCCGTGCTTTGTTGTCGTTCGCGCACTCAGAGGAACAGCCAAAGGTCACTAAACATTACATGCCGTGTTGCAGGCGTGGGGAAAAGCAGAATGTGAACCCCATGCCAGGTATTTACGTCTTTTTAACGCATTTGTTCTCATCCAGGCTAAACTCTTGCATGTGCGCCTACAGGACAAGTATCGAGTAGGAGCAGTCCCTTTGTGCTTAGAAGTCCTTTGTTATAATCATGTCAATGCACGTCTCTCTATTTTCTCTTTCTCTCTTTCCTTCCCGCATTCTCTCCTCCTCACCGTTAACCCCGCCTGCTGTGCTTAGTACAGAGGTTTAGTTTACCGTGACCCGCCACCGCGCATTCCACTGCGCATGTGCAGATCCCCTTGACGACAATAGATGGCGCCCCGTACTGGATGTCAGTATGATAGACCTGCTGTGTCGGGACCAATCCGCTTGTGCGCCTCGCCCACGCGCGGTAGAGGGTCACGGTGGCGGATTACGGATCACGGTAAGCTAAGACTCTCTAATGAAGAACACCACGGAGACCATCTCTTCTGCTCCTACGAATATTATGAGGTCACTGCAATAGGGCTCTAACTTTAGAACGAACCGTGGCAGCACAGAGCAGCACCATTTCTCCCCCATCTAGAATCCGCGAATATTTCATAGCGCTTTAAACTAGAAGCAGGGTTCAGCTTACTTTTTCAAATGTTTTTTTGGTCTCATTCTCAGACCTCAGCTCTTCGCGGCTTCATGACTGGTCGTAGATTTCGTTACTGAATGGGTTTGCTGACAAAGCGTAGCCTTCAGAGCACATACATGCAACTCGAATCATGCTCAGAGGTATAGAATCCAGGTCAGGTGACCTGCATGCTTACGTATTTTTAATCGTTTCATGTGAACACGACAGCCATGTTTTCGATAAAGTATCCGGACAAGGAGTTAGAAATCTGCATGCGGTGGCTCTCCCCACATCAATTGAAAGGCACACATATAAAGGTCAATTATAGCCTTACTGAAATTGAGAAGCATTTTTTTGTGAAAGCACTGTATCGCATAGGCGGTTCGATGAGCTGTCCAGTTCACTCATGACTTCGTGACGAGTGCACACGTTAGGCTGAACTGGTTGCTTGGAGACGCATGCTTTGAGGCGACCTGCCATAAATCCTCTGATATTATGCCCGTTTTATTTATTAGCCGAAAGGATAATCTGCAGCAGCCGACGCCATTTACCTCTCTTTTTGAATTAGAGGGCAATTGGTACGTCGTGCCAAAAGCAAAGGCTAATGAAGCGGCATAGAATTAGCCGAAGTGCGGTAGCATTCTATTCATCTGCTTCAATGCCAACCTCCCCCCCCCCCCCCTTTCCCACCTTCCTGCTGTATTTTGCGGCATGACAAGAAACCTGAAGTAATTCTCAGTTGACA